>NW_027328721.1:42008069-42035569 GCF_048564905.1 Vicugna pacos | reverse complement strand
GCTCGCGCACAAGAGCGACGGCCGCAGGGGTCGGGGGTGTGGGCGGGCACCAGCCCAGGGAAGGGGAAATCCCGAGACACGACCGGGCCGCCGGGGAAACAAGCGCAGGATCCCACCACCCCCACACGTGGGGGCGGCCCCGCGACGCCCAGGACGCCGGCCGGCCTCAGCCAACCCTCGGCGGTTCCTCCCACACCCCGGCCCCGCCGCCGGGACTCGCGCGCAGCAGGCTAACCCCCACTCCAGAGGGTAGCCCCTTCCGCTCGCTCACTCGTCCGTCTGTCTGTCCGGTCTGTCCGTCCACCACCCACATCATCCTGCTTCGTCTGGCTCGCCCCCAGGCCTCGCGGCCCGGGGAAACGCTCCCGAGCGAGGCGGCCCGACCCGTAGCCCACGCACCGCCACCGGTGGCTGCGGCTCGGGACCGGAACACGTGGGGTGGCTCCTCGCGGCGGGGAGACAACGGGGGGGGCAAAGTCGGGGTGGACCGCCCTGCCCCTCCCCCCACGGCACGCACCGGGGAGGCAAAGCCCGCGCGCACGCACGCGCGCTCGCACGGCCCCGCGCCAGACGCCGGGCCCGGCCCGGCCCGGCAGAACCCTCCCCCGACTCGGAGGGGGGAGGCGCGGGCCACAGCAGGCAAAGAGCAGCACACGGCCCCGCCGCGGGGCCGGCGCAACCCACACGCCAAAGCGGCGGGGCCCTGCCCACACGCTGCGGCAGTCGCTTCCCCGTGGCGACTGCACGCTCTGGATGGAGGAGCGGCGGCTGGGGGTTGTCCGGTACCCCCCAAGGCTCCCCTCTCAGATCGCTAGAGAAGGCTTTCTCACCGAGGGCGCATCGCCCCCTACCCAGCGGGGGCCCCCTTCAGGCCTACGGAAGTCCGCCGAGGTGGACGTCAGCGCTCGGCTGGGCAGGAGGGGCCTGCGGTAGGGGTAAGCAGCGGGCCGAAAAGCGAGCGTTCGCGGTCGGGGCCGGGGAAAGCCCGTGCCGCCTCGCGAGGAGACGCACCCAAGGCCGCGTGGGGACGAGACAGGCGCCCGCCCCCACCGGCACATCACCCGGCCCCACCACGTCCGCTCCCACGCCCGGGCGCGAGCCCCGCAGAGGGGGGGACCCACCCGGCGTGCGCCCGGCCACGTCAGTCCCCCCCGTACAGGGTGAGGACGACGACCAGGAGGCGGCCCCGGCCCCAACCGAGGGTGGGGAGCGGGGCCACGCCTCGCTTACCGTCTCGACCCCTCCCCCACTGCTCAAGAGAGTGGCTCGGCACACACGACCACCGCAGGGGTTACCCGAGAGGACACGCTGGGGACGGGAAGCGATGCCACCGCTCGGCCTCGGGCACCTGAGGGACAACCTGGAGCGCTCCAGGGGCACCACAGAGGGCCAAGGCGAGACACGCTCGCACCCCGGCGAGGGGATACGTGGCGTGGCGGCGGGGGCAGCCCTCCCCCACCGCGGGGGAGGGCCGCTCGCGAGACAAGACGCCGAGCAGGCGAGGAGGCGAGAGGTGTCTGCCGCGTCACAAGACCCCGGCCCCGCCGACACCACGAGGCACGGGAGACCGAGGTCGGGCCGGAGTCCGCACCCCTTCCTTGCCCCCGCCACCCACGGGCGGTGGAGGAGAGGCGAGGGGCCCGCAGGCAGAACGAGAAGAGAGGCCACGTTCACCATGAACGTCCCGTCCCTCGTCTGGCGCGGCTTAGGCCCGGCCCGGGAGAGCATGACGTCACCACATCGGTCAGGTGAGCGAGCGAGCGAGCGAGCCATGGGGCAGGGAAGCCCCAGAGCCAGAAGGGAGGGCCCGGCGAGGACAACCACCAGAGGAGGGCCTGCTTCAGCCTCGCCAGGCGCCACCCACTCCTCGTTCCTCTACGAGGAGAGTGGCCAACGACCCCAGGCGGAGAATGCCTGACACGCGGCACGGAGCCTGGGAGGGTGGGGTCGTGCCGGCCACCACCGGGTGCCTGCGGCAGGGAGCGCACGGGGTAAAAGACCCACGCCGCCACCTCACCCCACCGCCCTCGGGCCACCAGAGACCGGAGGCGGCACCACGGGCCACGTCAGCCGGACGCACACACGAGAGCCGGCGCGCAGGCCCGAGCGGGCGGCTCAAGTGTCAGAAGCAGAGTCAGCTTCTACCAGGCCAGGGCTCACGCAGAGACAAAGCCCAAGAGCCCCACACGCGTCCGGAGACCCAACACTCGGTGACAGACACCGAGAAAGACCGTGTCAGCACCTATCTGCTGGCAGAAAATGCCCAACACGAAAGGAAAAATGACAGCGCCCGGAAACGGGTCGGGTCCACGATTTGCAGGGGGGGCCCCGGGACCTCGGTCCGGCCACCTGCCCCCAGCCCTACCCCCATAAATGGCAGCCCCGAAGCTCTCGGGGGCCATCTGATCGACCGGGGGGGGGGAGGGGGAGGGGGAGGGGTTGAGGAGGAGCAGTGGGAATGGGAAGGGGAAGGGGAAGGGGAAGGGGAAGGGGAAGGGACGAGAGGGAGACGGGATCGGGCCGGGGACGCCCTGCCCGTTTCTCGCCCGCGTGGCCGGGGACTCGGGGAGATGCCACAGAGGCGCCTCCGAGGAGAGGGCCCCCCACGAGGGACCGCTCCCGAGCACCGGGCCGGGGAAAGCCTGCCTCCCCCACATCCCTCGCAGGACGCCCCCGTGCCGGTCCCCGAGTCCGGATGAAGTCTCGGTCCCTCAAATGCCACCGGAACCCACGCGGGCAGGCTTACGGGCCGGGGGGCGCCCTCCCTGGCCTCCCGCGCCAACAGGGGCCGGCCCAGCCACGTCTCCGGGTCCATCGGGACTCAGAAAACATTTCATCCAAGGAGGCGCCTCCGACGACCGGGAACCCCAGCGCGCCCGTCCCCGGCCTCACCGCACTGGGCCCGGGCCGCTCCTCGCCTCGGGAGCAGTCGTCCAAGGGACACAGACGAGGGCCGGACCACCTAGCCGCCGGCGGCCCGGGCGCGGGACACCCCGTCCCTTTCCCCCGCGGCGGCACGGCGCAGGCCGTGTCCGATCGGCTCGGGTCGGTCCCCGCGGCTGCAGGGGCACAGGCGGATGCTGGTCGACCAGGCCAGGCCACACGGCTTCCCCCTACACACGAGATCCCGGGAGCGCGGCGACAGTCACCCCCTCATCAGCCTGCGAGTCCAATCTGCGCCGAGAGCAGGACGCGCCCGCGGCTCAGCGCCACGGGGACTGTCACCGCCGGTGTCGCCAGCCTCCCCGAAGTCTGCCTCGGGCCCCGCCGCCGAGCCCCATCCCTTGCCGAGGTCGCCGACGCTCGGGAGAAGAGGGACGATCTCAAGAGCGGCAGCCAGATGGCGCCCGACAGCCGTCGCCAACGTCCCCGGAACCGATCCCGACCGCCGGCCGCCCAAACGCCCGAGACCGTCCCGGGCTGAGGCGCCGGGCGGCCGGCCGGCGCGACCCCGTGGCGTCCGCCTCGGAGCCCGCTCACCCTCGTCACGGCACGGCACGGCACGGCGGCATGAGGCGACGCGACGCGACGCGACCCACCCCGGCAGCAGATCAGGGCGGGGAGGACGGAGGGAGCCGGGGTTTGGCAAGACACGGCCGGCCGGGCGGGCGGCTGCCGCGAAGGGGACGCGCTCCCCACGCGATTCCCCGGGCGGGGGAGATCACACGGACACGCCGGCGGGTGGCCCAGAGCGACCAGGACGAGATCCCGGGTTCCCGGCGGCGGGGGGGGGGGGGTGGGAAGGGGAGGAGGGAAACAGGGAGGGAAGGCGGGGGCTGGCAAACCGAAACCAGGCGAGCGCTCCGAGAACAACGCAGGAATCGGCTTTGGAGTCCGTCCTCTCGAATGCAGGAGGTCTTTTGAAAGCAGACAGGCAAAGCCCAGAAGCTAGAAAAGAAAGGATGAAGACCGTCAACCCCATCGAAGTGGAAAGAAAAATCGATCTTGGCACAGATCGCGACAAAGCCCAAAGACAACAAATGGGCGCGTGGGGAAAACGCACTCGCGGTCGGTCGTGAGAACACGGACGTCAGCACGGCTGACCACAACCACAGGGAGGAGGAGGAAAAACAAAAAAATGCGGGCGGCGGTTGGGGGGGGGGGCGAGTCGATAGCCACCCGCTCGGTAAATCGAGGTTCAGTGCATCTACACAGAACAACACTGTGCATGGGCATCCGCGTGTCTGTGTGTGCATGTGTGCCCGTGTCTGTGTCTGTGTGTGTGTGTCGGTGTGTGTGTTTGACACACAGTCACACGTGGACAAGGAAACTGTAGCCCCATGTGGAAAAAAAAAAAAAACATGAAAACAAACGACAAAACCCACCACCAAAGGGAAATCAAGTTGTAGAACTTACTCTGGGGTTTTAACAAAAAACAACAACAACAACAAACAAACAAACAAACAAACAAAAATGTAGAAAAAGCACCACCACAGCCCATCAGGGGTTCCTCTCCTAAACAGTCCAAGAACTCGGTCAACTCCACCTCCTAGAAGCCAACAAACCAATGATGAAACACGGGCAGGAGACCCAAACTGACTTTTTCAGTTTAAAAGAAAAAAAAAATTATTTTGTATCCAAATGGGGAAGGGGCGGGGGCGGGGGAGGATGGTGTGTAGAACTCAGCGGCAGAGTGCCTGTCCAGCACGCGCAAGGTCCAGGGTTCGATCTTCAGGACCTCCGTTCAAGTAAATAAGGAAGTCGGTGAGTCAGGCAATCACTAAGTCAGGCAACAAACCAGCAAAAGAAACGAATTACCTCCCCTCCCCGAATAAGCAAACAACAACCAAAAACAACAACAGCAACAAGAACAACAACAACAAAAAAAAGCCTAAATAAATAAATACATGTAAATAAGTAAGCAAGTAAATACATAAATAAGTAAACAAAAACAATTAAAAAAGGGGGAAAACGCACGCATTTCTGTTTTTAAGAGATATCCAGACAGGCCCAGAACCTGGAATCACGACAGCAAGTTCCAAAAACAAGCAGAAAGTGCCTGCTTCTGACGGAACATGTGATAGAGACCACCGTTCGATGGGGCCGGGTGGGCGGGCTGGCGGGCGGACACAGAGCTATGGACTCATACCTGACAGAATCCGCTCTCCGACAGAAGACAGAAGGCAACACGGAACAGGGGTTGGCGGTGGGGGCGAGGGGGAGAGGGCAAAACGGAGGTGGAGGAAAGCCATTAGGGAATACAGGACAGAAGTCCCTCAAAACATCCCACAGGAAACTCCTGGAAGACCCGGCAGTTCCACTAAGGGCCCGCGGATGGACGAATGGACAGTGTCACGTGGTCTGGAGAGACCTACACCTTGAGGGGATGATGTTAACCAAGTGACCTAAGTCCAAGAGGGATGTTGTCACTTCGAGGCAGAATCCCCAAGACAATACGCAGGAACATATGCAAGGAAGCTGAAACAGGCTCATGGATACCAAGAAGGAACAATGAGTGCAATGGGTGAGGGAGAGGAATAAGTACAAGCTTCCAGTTATCTCCAATTATTAAATACATTAATCACGGGTTGTCATGGACAGCAGGGCGAGTCGAGTCAATCCATACTATTGTCATGACGCTGTCCGGTGACGGATCCGTAACCAGACTCATCGCGGTGATCATCGTGGAACATGGAAGAATCCCGAATCGCTATGTTGGACACGTGAAAACTGACATCCTATTGTCAGGTCAATTATGAGAGAGAGTAGGGGAGAGAGAGAGAGAGAGAGAGAGAGAGAGAGAGAGAGAGAGAGAGAGAGAGAGAGAGAGAGAGAGAGGGAGGGAGGGAGGGAGGGAGGGAGGGAGGGAGGGAGAGAGAGAGAGAGAGAGAGAGAAAATTCTCACTGTCTTCCCAAAAAAAAAAAAGAGTTCAAAAAGAGTTCAGTGAGATAAAGAGTGGATGTAGGTGAGGGCAATAGGTGGAGGAGCTGAAAACCACGACGGCGACACATGTGCAGCATCCCACACGGTGGCAGTGTGGTCCTATGCATGCTCAGCCGTCTCCTAGCCACCTCCAAGTTGACATCCAGGGTCATCCTTTTAGGTTTCGTGGCTGCACTTTCGTCTGTCTCGGGCAATACTCTCTCTTGATTTTCCATGGGGGAAGGGAGGTGGGGTGGCCGGGCGGGCCACACCACGACACACCGCGTCGCGCGTGACCTGGATAACAGATACACACCCGTCCACCACCCACGGGCTCCGAAATCTGTCACTGGTCACGACGCACACTTCCTCGGTCCTTTACGGAGCGATGGCGGACCGAACAGGCAGCGGCCAACTTTGCCGTGCACACAATGACACTTCATCCCTCGTGGAAACAAACTGATGACGAGACAGCATGGTCAGGGGGCGGGTGTCCTTTCAGGAAGACACAGTCATTGAAAGTCCTGCGCACGGGAACTGGGCCAAGGGAGATCTCCATCACCCTACCCAACCCCGATCCAAATTCTCATTCGGGCAGCTAAGGGTCAAGGTCAAAGTTTCTTTCTTCCCGGGGCGGGGGCGGGGGGGGATCCTTTTGGGCCTCGATGGTTGTTCAGCTGGAGAGATCACCCTTGGGCTGCACATACATTTCGGGGTGGTCCATAGGGCTCCACGACAGTCCCGCCACCAGGCAGATGGTTCCACCTGATGAAACCGGTCTGGTCTTTCGTTCCAGGAAGACAAAGGTCCGTGGCCGAAGCCAACGAGAAACCCCGGGTGTGAGTCCGGAGCGCCACCACTCTGGAAGATGTCTAGGCGTCGGGCTCGAAGAGGCTCGGGCGGCCTGAAAAACGCATGCGGGTTCAGGTCCACTTTCCAAGCGGCCTCCACAGCAATGGGCAGGAGGAGGGTCTCGAGAGGGGACACGGCAGTGATCTCTCTCCAGCAGATGTCCAGCTGCTCAGTCCGGCTCGGCGGGGCTTCAGGGAAAGGGCGGCTTTGGTTCTCGAGGATGCCAAGTCCAAAGCGGGAGAACCATGGGCAACGGGAGTCGGAAGAGCGTTGGCCAACTATCGGAGAAAACTCGAAGCACGCGTGACGTGGCCCAGCGTATCAGTGGAAGGCAGGGCGGGGTGGGGAGGGGGAGGGTGGCGGGAAGCACGCAAAGATGATGACACAGAACCGCATTCTCATCTCTATCACGCTGTACGAGAGTTTCCACTGAGACATGCTCCCCTTCCCCTGGTCTCTCCAAGGACGTGCATTTCTACCAAAAATCACCCCCATTCAGACTTGTCAGCTGGCCAGATCAGCATGCTTCCACGAAATTCGGCCTGAAGATGGACAGAAGTCCATTAAGCATAGCCATCGCCCCTAGAGGCTCTCGGACACCCGCTCTGCTGGAACGTTTCCTAAGGACGGCAGACGAAGATGGTCTCCACATGCTTTCCAGGAGACGTTCCTCAGAACGAGACCGTGACTATTCCGGAGACCGTGACTATTCCGAAGCAAGCCCGAATCGGTCACAGCAAATGTTCACGAGGAAGTCACGGTGAACCGTCTGGGACACAAGTGTTTCCCAACCGGTCCACGTACGGACACGATTTGGTCCTAGCCAGAAACAGACACTTTCTCCTCACAGCATCCTTTTGTTTTGTTTTGTTTTGTTTTGTTTTGTTTTATTTTATTTTATTTTATTTTATTTTACTTGTATGTATATATGTATGTATGCACATACGTATGTATGTACGTATGTACGTACGTACGTATGTAAGTAAGTAAGTATGTGTGTATTCCGGTCTGTCTGTCTGTCTGTCTGTCTGTCGGTCCATCCGTCCTCCGAAGGTATACCAGTCATGTCGGCCAACACACTGACAGATCTCGAGTCTTTCCTATCAGAAGGATATCAAAGCACGTCCCCTTCGACTCATGGAGCCAGGAACGAACGCTTCCGTATCTCATCTTCTTTGGAAACGATCTAAACATTCCAGGGACGTCGCCAGACGCTCCAGTTGCAAGGGACCAAAAACTACGTGGAGGAGGCACCAATTTTTCAGAGACGGGCCGCCTCCCCCCTCCCCCAACACACACACTACCCCCCAGGACTGCTTGGGATGTGAACACTTCCTGAGACTTGAGACCGAGCCAGCCATCGCTCCCAGACTCTTTATTTTATTTTATTTTATTTTATTTTATTTTATTTTATTTTATTTTATTTTATTTTTCTGGCTGACACATTTCATGACAGAGGTAACCCACAGGAACTTCAAGGATTCGGGGTAAACCTAGGGAGGCAAAAAGTTTCACCTCGAACGCTGCTCATCACAATCAAGACATGGCTCTTTTCACGAGACCAATCCCTTGACATTTGGTTTTCTGGATGGAAGGATCTGTCCCAGATCATGTCAACCTGAAGGAAAACATTTGGGTTCCTTCCTGTTCGCATTCCCTGCCTGCATGTTCCCTTGAAAACCAGTTCCATAGAGCTCTTTCATGAATGAACTCTGGCAAGTGTATATGGAGGGAGAAACACGTCAGGCCTACAAGCCGGGGACGTACACACGTGCCTACATGCATACATGGGACTGGGCCCTTTCCAGATCCTTGGATGGCAGTACCATAGAAATGAGGATGGCTTCCACAAGACTCTCAGGCAAGCCAAGCTCTGTTGCGAAAGCGATAGCTTGTGCACAAAGGAGAAGGTGGCATGACGGGAGGGGGGGAAGGGGAGCACCAGCTCCCTGAGCAGCAGGGGCCACTTGCTTTTCTACCTAAAGGAAGGGCTTTGTCTCAGGATCACTGATCACTTCCACAAATCATCCAATATCTTGGCTCGGCCGCAGGCGCCTCCAGGGTGCAGAGCCATCGCCCCAGGCTCTGTGGGGAATAGAGAAGACTTCCGTGAGGGGAAAGAAATGCATGAGAATTTTCTGCAAGAAAGCTCAGGAACACATAATGTGAACATGGAGAGTTGAGCTTCCTGTCTTGTGACAACTAGGTCTGCTGGGTCATGTCACAGAGAGCAAGCGAATCCTTTATTCCCCTGAGCCTTTTTCTTTCTCTTTCTCTTTCTTTGTTCTTTTTTCCCTTTAGAGTGTGTGTGTGTGTGTGTGTGTGTGCGCGCGCGCGCGCGCGTGTGTGTGTGTGTCTGTCTGTCTGTCTGTGTGTGTCTGTGTATGTCTCTGAAACTCAGGTAATGCCCTGTCTCATACAGACGAGACCAGCAGATCGACATGACCAGAGACTTTGTAGCTTTCATTTAAAAACTATAGGTCACTCATGAGTCGGGTAGGACGGGTGCTGCGTCCAGCGCAGTTCGGGACCGTGTCTGAGGACGGGCGACGCAAGAATTAAGAAACAAAGAGACAAAGTAAAGAGCAAAAATGGGACCAGGGGACTCAAGGTCTCGTGGATCTAGAGTGCCAAAAGCCTGGTCGACAGCCTGTTTATTGGGAGTCTACGGCTCAGGGGGGGAAAAAAAAAAAAAAAGATATGCGATCAAAGAGGTGGGGCTTTAGATATTTCATACCAGAAGCACGAAGTTCTGCTTGCTGGCTAACTGATTCATTTCAGGCCTAACCCTTCCAGGAACAATCACCCTCCTCCGGGGATGCAAAATTTCTAAGCGTATATCCTGTGATTGCCTCTGGGACATCTCGAGATAGCAAATATTTCCCCGGGGTTAAACCGCATGCTTTCCTGCCAGAACCAAGTTCTGTTAATGGCTGATCTGGCTTCCCATGACCGTCCATTGTTTTACCCTAAGGAAATATCTGCCATCCTTTGTGCCCTCACGGTCAATCTCAGGATTGCCCCTCACACAATTTCTTTAGCATCATGCATGTTCTAGGTCATCTACTGTGTAAAACATGAAAACAAAGCAAGCGTGTGCATTTTTAAGCAAGTTAAGTGTGAATGTAAGATTTTAAGCTCATGGAAATGTTGGTGCAGCTTGGTTTCTAGTTGCTTGTTTTCCAGCAGCTTGTTTCCCAGCTGACGCGTAGGACACTAGAGAACCCACTCACTTAGAAAGAACCGATGGGACGGGTAAGGTTTTTCGGCTCGGAGGGTGAAAGCTTTTAAACTCTGCGTGGAAAAAAAGACGTTTCAGATGTATATTTCTCCTTAAGAAGGCTGCGAATTAGAGTTTCGACGAGGGAGCCCTCGCAGCAGTGTGCACGTTTAAAAAGGCCTCCGCGTGCCCCCCCCCCTTTTTTTGTTTCTTCCATTTGGTTTCAGGTTCTACCTGATTCAGCCCCCTGGCCTCAGTCTCAGGCCATTGTGAGCTATGTAGACGTTTCTGACGTTGTCGAGACGGACAAGATAAGGACGGTTCCCCCAGAGAACAGGGCCGCTGCTTCTATGAGATCAAAAAGCTGACCTGCTCATCCAGCTCTATGTTTAGGAATTTGCTCCTTTCTGGGAAAGCGTAGAGCTCTGCGGTAGAGTGCGTGCTCAGCATGCACAAGGCCTTGGGCTCAGTCCCCACTACCACCACTGAAAACGTAGAATAAATCTAAATAATTACTTAAAACGTAGATAAAGACACCTAACGACCCGTCCCCCCTTCAAAAAGATAAAAACTTTTTGTTAAAAAAAAAATTTGTTTTTTAAATTAAAAAGACAGGAGGAGGAAGAGGACGAGGACGAGGATGAGGAGGAGAAATTAGCTTCTTTCCAACAAGGAGATTTCCAGGTCAAATGGAGAGCCAAATATTTCTATGTTCTAAGACTTCAGCTTTCCACGTATCCTGGTGTCAAAACGTCTGCACGGGTAAAGATTGTTCATCATTCTGTGCCTATGCACTTCCTGCATTTTGGAGTGTTCATCTGTCCTTTCTCTTAGGAATAGATGATCATCATAAACAGCAGTTCTGTTGATTAAACCCCCTTTTAAAATATCGTTGTTTCATGTTCACTAAAGTTACCTAATAATCACTTCACAATCTATGGAAGTCAAATCATTGTGCTGTACACCTGAAACTGATAGAGGGCTGTATGTCAAACCTATATCAATAAAACTGAAAAAAGAAAAGAAGAAGAAGAAGAAAAGAAAAGTCGGCTCGGGGCATCCGATAAAGGCCCTCTTTCTGAGCGCACAAGTCAACCTCGGGCCGATTCACCCTGACCCTGAAGAAGGGCAAAAATCACCCTCCACTCTATCTCCCGTTAGGTCCCGGACACTAGCCAGAGTTCCCCCTCCCTCAACCCCCACCCCGTTCTTGCGTCACACTGTGTGGGCTCAGGCACACAACCTATCGGTTTCCTTGAGCGTGTGGAATGAATATCGCCCGAAGGGAATTTCCTCTGTTGTCGTTTAAATAAGCTGACGTGTTAATCAGTGCTACGGAGGGACACATTCCCTTTGACCTGATCAACCAGAATGACATCCCAGGACCCAGGAATGTACAATATCATGGATTGGAAAGTATCTTAGAATTCAGAAATCATGGTGATGTGGGTCTGATGACCTAGCTGGCTCCATACAAACCAAGAGATGAAGGTGCCCAACGTTTTCACTCGATGCTGCCTAAGTTCTTGACAGTCACTTTAAAAAAGGAAAAGGAAAATTTGGATGGCACGCTTAGTTTTGATAATGCCCTCTGACTGCATAGTGAAACGCAAGGAAAAGCCGTGACGCTCGCCCACGGTATAGAGAGAAACGCAGAACCGTGTTTCTGGTAGCCTTCTTCACCGCTGCGCCAAGGCGGGAGCGACGGCTACCTCATGCAAAGGAGGAGAGGACGGGTTTCTCGGCCCCGTCACACAATGCCAGGCAGAAGAAACCTTCTCTGATGAGACATAAGTGTGTCAAAGCGCATCCCTGCGTCGAAGGCTTCGGTTTCCCGGGGAAGGGGGTCGAGCCGAGGGACCCAGGACCCCACGTCAGTCAGTCAGTCTTTCACTGGATTCACTGGCCTCGCTCTTACCCCTCAGCAATGGCCGCTCAGATTGCTCACGGGGGTCTTTACCTTCTGGCTTTAGGAAGGACTTTAAACTTCGGCTGAGGGGCAGACACCCAGAAGGGTTCTTTCAGTTCACCCCATCTTAGGGAATGCCATACCCAACACGTTGGTTTTCATCCCATCGTGGGCCTACCTACCGGAGAGTTTTGCTGCTTAAAAGTCCCCTGTGCTCCACCTATTCATCAACAACCCCCCCCCCGCCACAACACACACACACACACACACACACACACACACACACACACACGCACGCACGCGCGCACACTCACACACACACACACACACACACACACACACACACACACACAGAGAGAGAGAGAGAGAGAGAGAGAGAGAGAGAGAGAGAGAGAGAAAGAGAGAGAGAGAGACACAACCTTCACCCCCGCACACACACAACCCCACTCATCTTTTCACCCTCTCTGGGCTTTTGCCCTTTTGAGAATGAACGTCATCCAGAGCCGGTACCCTACAGGATGCCACCTTTTCAGATTGGCTCCTTTCAGGGAGTCATGTGCACGCAGAAACTGCCCCGCCTGTCTCCCACAGGTCTCTCGGCTCCACGGGCCCCTGGTTTCCTTTTTAGAGCCAAATCACATGCCGTGGCACGGACCTAGCCCGGGCTACGTGTCCCTTCACCTCTTGAAGGACGCGTCTGTCTCGGTCGCCTCCACGGTTCCGGCGGTGATGAAGCAAGCCCCTCCACCCCCCACCCCCACCCCGCCCGCCATCCAGGTCCGTCCGTCCGCGTTCAGGTTTCCGCGTGGACGGAGCCCCGAGGGCTAGGCCTCAGGGTGAGGGTGGTATGGCGGGTGGCGGGTGGCACACTGAAGGGTCCGAAATCCGGAGAATGCCGGCAAGGAAGGTCGCCAGGTCAAAGCCTTCCTTCCCTCCCTCCGTCTCCTTAGGGTGGATGGCTGGGCCCATGAATTCAGAGAGGACACGAGACACATGGTGTGAACCGAGATTCCCAAGCCAGGAGACCTGGTGGAGGGTAAAGAAACGAGCTTATTGGGGGGGGGCCGGGGGGGGATGGGGGGGTTCTTAGGACTGCAGCCCAGGAGACACAGATGCAAGAAAGAAGCACTGGAAGTGTGTGTCACCAGACTACCCCACGGGGCAAGTGGAGAAGGGGAAACGAAAGAAAACACCACAAGAGCAAGGCGGGAACTTTGAAACGACAAGGCTGCAGCTAGCAGCTGCTGGCAGATTTGTTTTTGAAACCGGTTGGTGGCGCCCTTGAGCTTGATACAGTTCTGACCACTCATGCCCCCCCTCCCCCCATGGATGCCGGTGTCGGGACCCAGGGGAGGCCACCCCAAACATGTATGTGCCTCCGTGGCACACGGATAGGTTAGAAATGAGAGTGACCGAAGAAGCCGAGGGGCCGGCCAGCAGACGCAAGAGGGACCGGACCCTCAGACTCTTCTTTCTGTCTCCCTGAAAGCGGGAAATCAATCACTTCCGTGGAGGGTGCCCTCCCTGCATCTGGACTTAGGAAATCACCCTGATCTCCCACTGAGAGCCTTCAGGCCCCGGAAGCCTAGAGAAAACCAACCAACCTCGTGACTTCTTTCAGGGGCTTCCCCCCCAAAACCCAAACTCCGTCTCGATTCTTCACAGACGGGTCACCCAAAACCAAAGTCTCTCAGCCCGGTCCATTTCGCACAAAGGGCTGATTTCTTGTCCTAAAACGGAGAAAAGCTGCCTGCTTCGGGGACACATGAGTGCTTGAATGAAAGACAGGAGGTTCCCTGTCGCTCCTGCTCAACGATCCGTCTGGGGTCCATTTTTGGATCAGTCCAGCCCAGAGGACTCAAGATGTGTAGAGGGAGGGGACAACGTGCCCCTCCCCGAAACAAGACTATGTCTGTAACCAAGTTCCTCCCACTGGCCGTCCAGCTCCATTTTGGATGACTGAATCCTGGTTCACCTCATTTGGCTGTTTTGTTTTGTTTCGTTGTGTTTGTTCTTGTTTTTGTTTTTTGATTAATAGACTTTATTTCCTAGAGCAGTTTCAGGCTCACAGCAGAATTGAGCAGAAAATACAGAGAGTTCTCACACAGCCCTCCCCACCCACACATATATCCTCCCCTCCCCTCAACATCCCTCATCAGTGTGGCCTATTTGGTCAAACTGATGGTCCGACATGGACACGCTATTATCAATCAAAGTCCATAGTTTACATGACGGTTCACTCTTGATGTCGTACGTTCTATGGGTTTTGACAAATGCATAATGACATGTAGCCACCACTATGGTATCCGACGGAATAATTTCATCGCCTTAAAAAAATCCCACACGCTGTATCTGTTCATTCCTCCTTCCCTCCCTCTCCCCAAACCCCTGGATACCACGATCTTTTTATTGTTTCTAGAGCTTTGCCTTTTCCAGGATGTCCTTTGGTTGGAATTGTCCAGTTGGTAACATTTTCAGACCGGTTTCTTTGATTTAGTAAGATGTCTTCTAAGTTTCTTCCATGTCTTTCATGGCTTGATAGCTAATTTCCTTGTCTTTCTTTCTTTTTTATTCATGTATTTATTTTTTAATTTTTTACTGCACACATATTTTTTAATTTACATATATGTACTGTTCATTGTTTCCAGGAAGGTTTAGCGCTTTAGCTTTTTAAACTTACATAGTTATCAAAGGAATAAAGCCAACCGCAAAATAAGGATGAATTCAAAAAGATACACACACCCTGCTATTAACAGCAACATCATTTATAATGGCCAAGATACGGAAGCATCCTAAGTGCACATCAATATTTGAATAGATAAAAAGAGGGGACACACACACACACACACACACACACACACACACACACACACACACACACATATACACACACGGAATGGAATACAATTCACCCGTAAGAAAGAAGGATATTTTGCCATTTGTGGCCTTTCCTTTCCTTTTTTTTTTTTTTTTTTTTTCCCCTCCTCCACTTTAAAAACCAGAATTTTATAACTGGGATAAACACTTCCATTGCGTCAAAAACAGTAAAATGCCTAGAAATAAACTTAATCGAGGAGGTTACCTATACTCCAGAATCTGAAATGACACAAAGAAATGGAAAGCTGTCTTGTGCTCTTGCATTGGCAGAATCAATACTATCAAAATGGCCACACTACCCAAAGCAATCCGCAGGTTCCGTGCAACCCCTGTCAAAATACTCACGACATTCCTCACAGAACTAGAACAAACAATTTCAAAATGTATAAGGAACAATGGAAGACCCTAAACAGGCAAAGCCATCTTTTGTAGGTCTCCTCTCTCTCTCTCTCTCCCTCTCTCTCTCTCTCTTTCTCTCTCTCTCCCCACTCCCTCCCTCCCTTTCTCTGTCATGTTTTTGTTCTCTTTTCTTAGGGTTTGATGACTTGAGACGATCCTTTAACATTCCTTGTAAAGCCGGCTTGATGGTGCTGAAATCTTGTAGCTTTCGTTTATCTGTGAAGCTTTTGATTTCTCCCTCAAATCTGAACGAGAGCCTTGCTGAGTAGAGTATTCTTGGCTGTCACTTTTCCCCTTTCATCACTTTAAATATGTTGTGCCACCCACTTCTGGCCTGTAGAGTTTCTGCTGAAAAATCAGCTGATAACCTTACGGGAGTTCCCTTGTATGTTATTTGTTGCTTTTCTCTCGCTCATTTTAATATTTTCTCCTTACCCTTAATTTTGGTCAATTTGATGATGATGTGTCTCGGTGTGTTCCCGTATGGTACTCTTGGCACTTCCACCTCATTTGGTTATTTAAAGGATCTTCAGTCTGTTCAATTCATAGGAGAGAACTTCCACACGTATTTCTTCTCAGTTTTATGAAACAAAGAAGGACCCAGAAAACTGGCAAAACATAAATGCTCTTCTATTGGGTTGAGCAAAGACAGGCCCTGGCCGGGGAGGGGGGGGGGGGGTGTAGATGTATGTTATGTCCTGATTCCAGGAAGGAAAGGGGCCAGGGTCAGCGTGCCCTTCTTTCTGGGGTATCTGTCTGTTCGCTTTTGGTGTTCGGCTGGTTTGGTTATTTCGGCTTTCTGTTTGGTTCCTTTCACAGATCCAGTGGCTCAAAGCAGCATTCTGATTTTCTTTTCTCCTGGGGTTTGGTTTTTGATAGGTAGAGGGACAGGGCCCACGCAGGGGTGGGGGTGGGGGTGGGGGTCACTGCGGCAGAGAAAGGGAGGCGGCTATGGTGAAATCATCGAGCTGAGGGGATTTCTACGAGAGGGACTCTCCGAAGTGAATGGGGTCCAAGGAGATCATCAGGGTTTCTGTGTGCTCGGTTGGTTTTGTTCGTGCGTGTGTTTGTTTTTTCTGGACGAGGCCAAAGAACTCCTCGGGTGGAGGTGCGTGTCCGAAGGGTCTGACAGGATGGGAGGATGCGGGGCGAGTCAGTCCATGTGCCCAGAAAGAGAGAGAACCTGTCATAGCTGAGACTCAGGCCTTTTTTGGACCTAGGCCCAGAGAGCAGTTCGGCTCCGAGCATTCACGGAGAAGTTCGTCGCCACCTCAGTCGTGTCCCCCACCCCCGCCCTCCCCCACGCCTCGGCCCCCAGTGAAGGAGGAATCATGAAGTGGCCGCACTTAGGCTAAGCCAATTTTGGGCTTTATGCTTACTGCTTGCTTTTAGAACGATCAGCAAACTCGACTGACCAGACACCGCTCCCAGCCCCAGGCCCACTGTTCAAAGCAGCTAAAGTTGTCGATTCTAACTGTTTGATTGGACCTTCCTCTGATCGTTCAAATTGACAATCATGTTTGACGTCTGAGTCTTTCCCCAGGAAGGGAGTCACGGGAGGATAAGCTCAGGAGAACGACCAGCCCCCTCCCACCCCCCCACCCCGAGTTCCTCCGTGGCGCTGGTGCCGCCGGGTGAGTCTGACCAGAGAAAGAAGGTCACGGGCTGATGACCTACTAGACCACCAGGAGGTCCCATGTTACCAGACACTCATCCAGATTTAGGAGGAAGTTTTATCAGAGACCCTTGTTGATCATGAGCACCTTTTATGCTCCCGCCTGTTGTGATTCCCTTTCATGCTCCAACCTGTTCGTCCACAGAAGCATGAAACCCCAACCCCAAGACGGGTTCACAGTTTGGAAGGCACTACTAGCCTGCTGTGAGTCCCCTTTGCCCAGCAAAGCAATCAAGCTGCCTCTTTTCTTCTAAACTCTAAGACCCTGTCTCTGGGTTATTTGGCTCGTCAGGGACGGGGTTGGGGGGGGCGATCTTTCGGCAACACCCGCACAAGTTTCCCTGAGTGGCAGGAACCAGCGTGGCCCTCAGGCCTCAGCCCCGCAGGCAGGCAGGCAGGCAGGCAGGCAGGCAGGCAGGCAGAGCTGGAGCGACCGTTGGTCCCGCCCCCGCCCGCGCACCCCCCCCCCCCGCCCCCCCGCCGCTGCTTCCGCCGCCGCCGCCGCCGCCGCCGCCACTGCCGCCGCCGCCCAGGCCTCCTCCACCGATCGGTCCCAAATCGGGTCCTAAATCGACTGGACTGTCTCCTGGAAGCGGGGGCGGGGACGTCAGGAGGATCCATTCGGCAGGGCCTCGTTCAATCGCTTCATTCAAATGCAGAAAGCTCTGTGCTCAGGTCAGAGCCTTTGACTTGGCCTCCGGCTCCTCTCCGTTGAACGGCTTTTGTTTTTTGGTTTCAATTTCCCCACCCTTAGGCCACCCCGTCCCAACTGCACGGAGGGAGGCGGGAGGGAGGGGGAGAATCTCGCCTGGTCTCAGGCCAAAGGAGTCCCCTCCTTTTCCTAACCTGGGTAAACCCCACTAAACCGTTTGAGAATCATGGAAGGGCATGGAAGCAGACCTCTGACTTGATAGATTCCTCTGGGATGGGAGACTTTAAAAAAAAAAAAAATTCTTTTTCCCCTGCTTCCAGGGAGGCAGAAAGGAGGGACAGAGTGTTCCTCTTGCCTCGGGCAGTTCTTTCTTTGTTTGTTTCTTTCTTTTGTTAAATCATGCTTTTTTTTTTTTTTCCTTCCTTTTTTTTCCTTCCAGTTTTATTGAGACAGAGTTGACATACAGCAGTGTATACTTTGGGGGGCGGGCGGGGAGAGGAATTCGATTTTATGCATTTATTTTTGACCGGAGGTACTGGGGATTTAACCCAAGACCTTGTGCTTGCTTGCTAAGCACACACTCTACCACTGACCTATACCCTCCCCCTTGGCCACTTGTGAAGTCCCTTTCATTCAGCATAATCCATCGGGCACATTTTGGGGCAGCCTACTCTGGACCCCAACATTTCCCTATTCTGTAACTTCCCTGGAAGTTTTACACATTAAAAGCTGGGCTGTTGACTGTGCGTGTGCGTGTGCGTGTGCGTCCGTGCGTGCGTGCGTGCGGTCTGGGGGCAGGAGGGAGGGAATGGTTTCCTAGGGGGCCTGCGTTTCATGGACCCAGTTTCTTAGTTCTGAGAACAGGTCTGTTCAAGGAAACTGTTGCCGTTGTAGTATCTCGTCTCAGGAGGCGGTGGTGTCGATGGGCTTCTGAAGCTAGGCCTAGGGAGCAAGCAGTCAGGTATCGCCTAAGAGGCACTTGTGTGGACAACCAAAGTACAGCACAAAGGTGAATCGTCGGAGCAGATGAGAAACCAGATTCAGGGCCGGGAGTAGGGGGTCAGTCTGGTAGGAGATTTCCACACATCGGGGTCATCGAAACGGCTCGAGCAGTTTGAAATGCCTCTGATGATGTCCTGGGGTGTTCGGCTCAACTCTCTGAGCGGCTCCCCCGAAAACAGGCCCGAGGATGGTTTCCACAGGAGCTGTTGTGGCCATTTCTCTGACGTTTACCTCCCGTTGTCCAGCTTCAGTCTGCAAGGCTTCAGGAGACGGAGCGTTTTCGTACTCAATGATGCCAAGGCAAAAGGGTGAGAGAAAATGGGAAACATTCGTGGAGAGGGTCCTAGGCAGATAGTGGAGGCAACTAGAAGACCTTCAGTCTCCGGGCTGGCTTTCAGGTTGAGACAAAAACCCTAAGGAAAGCACTTGCTGCCACAGGACATAGACTAACATGGGAACCATCCAGAGAAGATCAGCACGGCCCCTGAACGTGGACGACACACGCCCATGCGTGAAGCGTTCCATAGTTTTAGTGAAGTCAGTCACCCAGGGAAAGACAGATATCCTATGCCATCACTTCTAGGTGGGATCTGAAAGTAAGTCAAGACACCCATCCATACATAAATAACTCCATTTTAAAAAGACTCCAAGGAACCTATTTACAAAACAGAAACAGACTGGACTCGCAGACATGGAAAAGAAACCGATGGTTAACACAGGGGACAGGGTAGGGTGGAGGAACGGGGTAAGGCGGAGGGATAAATCAGGAGTTTGGGATTAGCAGATATAAACCACCCTATACAAACTAGGTACACAAGTAGGTCCTACTGTCTAGCACAGGGAACTATGTTCAATAGCTTGTAATAACCTATCCTGAAAAAGTATACGTGTGTGTGTGTGTGTGTGTGTGTGTGTGTGTGTGTGTGTGTGTGTGTGTGAATAAGTGAATCACTATGCCGTACGTCATAAATGAACACAACATTGTAAGTCAACTATACTTCCATTGACAGAGAGTTCCTACAATAAGCAGGCAGACAGACCGACAGACCGTCAGACAGACAGACAGGCAGGCAGACAGACAGACACACACACACACACACACACACACACTGTCTGTCTGTCTGTCTGTCTGTCTGTCTCTCTCTCTCTCTCTCTCTCTCTCTCTCTTTCTCTGTCTGTCTGTCTATCTGTCTGTCTCTCTTCTAAGGGTGGAGAAGAGTTTGCTGAGCTATTTCGGGGGCCCTCTCATCCTAGTTCCTATCTCCAAGTTGGTTCAAAGTCCAAAAGGCCGTCAAGCACTTAGTCAGATAGGTCCCTCGAAGAATACCTCCCACATCACGATGACAGACTTCTTAGGCCAGCCGAGAAGGTCCTTCAGTTCTGTGCCCATCTTGGCTCTAAGTTGATGTCAGTCCTCCAGGATCCAAGAAAGCCACGTTGGAAAACAAGTGGTGATTTTGATGGGACAGAAGATCAGTCATTTGGGGGGCGAAGGGTGGGGTAGGGAGAGATACCAGCCTGTCTGTCTGTCTGTTTTCATCCAGTGTGGGAGCCTTCCCAAAGAGATAACTCGAGAAGAGAGAAACGGGGAGTTGACAAAGAACACGTGCGGTGGCGTGCCCTCCCCCCACCCCAGGAGAAGGCCAAGCCAGAAGTCCCTCCGGATGGCGGGCTCTGGACTCCGGCTTCCAGGGGAAGCGATATTTTTTCCTCCCCATTTCAGGCCCGGAAGAAGAGGGAGAGGCAGAGTGTCCTTCTCGGGCATCCGTTGTTTCTGAAGCACGCTTGTTGCCGAAAGATCGGCCCCCGTCCCCGATGAGCCCAAGAATCCAGAGACAAGGTCTTGGAGCTTAGAAGAAAAGAGGTCATTTTATCGCTCTGCCGGGCAAAGGGGATTCACAGCAGGCTAGCGTCTTCAAAACTGTGTACCCACCTTGGGGATGGAGTGGGTGGGGTGGTTCTAGAGCCATAGCTCAAACAATCAAGCATCGATCACCATCCACAGAATCGTTTTCTCATCAGAAGACTCAGCATGGTGTCACGATGCCTCCCAGGTGACCCATTCTATAGAGGCTGGCGGTTAGATCTCATTATCTCATAAGCACTCAAGGTGTGGCCTTCTTGGTCACTCAGGCTATTTTGTCAGGTCAGTAGTCCCGTGACCGACCTTCTCCTCGGAGAAGGACTCAGAGACCCAGCACGATGATGACTTGCAATGACTGAAATACAGTAGAAACAGTAAGATCGATAGCTTCCAGTTTCAACAACGGGCCTGGAACCGTGAGCAGCAACCGGTCAGTCAGAAGAGTCGACCGTTTTAAGGGCGAGCATAAGAAACCGAATGACACCCCCCCCCAAGCAAATGAATGAATGAATGAATGACCTAATGATCCTCCCCTCCTCTCCCCCCCCCCCCCGCCCAAAAACGAAGCAATCCGTTAGCCTAATTCCGGCCATTTTATTCATCCT
Organism: Vicugna pacos; assembly: GCF_048564905.1. Lineage (NCBI taxonomy): Eukaryota > Metazoa > Chordata > Mammalia > Artiodactyla > Camelidae > Vicugna > Vicugna pacos. The sequence continues at coordinate 42,014,651 of NW_027328721.1, read as the reverse complement.
CCTTCACCCTGAAGCCCCAGTCAGCCACGTGCCACAGTGGTCTGTTTTCCGGTTTCCTCCACCACCCCAACCCCCACCAACGACCACCCCGCCAACATCCCCCCATGCCCAACCACCGCCCCAAGCGCGGGACTGGACGGGGGTGCTGGGGGCTGAGGGGGCGGCGATGGCGGCTTGAGGTGAGGGTGGGGAGTGTTCCGCCCAGATCGTATAGGAAGCTCAAACACAGCTGCAGTACGAGACGAGATGGTAGATTTCTGTGAGTCCTCCCTCCTCTTAAAATCCTTCCTAAGGAGGAGACAGACAGAAAGAGAAACATCACCCTCACTCCCAACGCCTCCTGTGCCCTCGTTGCACCCCAAAACAACAACAAGAAAAACAAAAACAAACACAACCACAAATAACTCGCTATCCCTGGGGAAGAAGGTTTCGATGGCATGGGGATATCATTCTAAACTTCATTCCCTCTTCATCACATTTCATGGAAACCGATTGCAATCTATGAGGCCCTGTGAAGGTAGGGGTTGGGGGGTAGGGAGGAGGGAGGGAAGGGAAGGGGGGAGAGAGAGAGAGAGAGAGAGAGAGAGAGAGAGAGAGAGAGAGAGCGCAGAGGAGAGGAGGGATAAAAGGGGAGAGGACAGGAAAGGAGAGGAGGGAAAAGAGGGGAGGGAAGGGGAAGCGAGAGGAGGCGAGGGGAGAGGAGAGGAGTGGAGGAGAGGGGAGAAGAGAGGAGCGGAGGGGTGAGGGGGGAAGGGAGGGGAGAACAGGGAAGAGGAGAGGAGGGGAGAGGAGAGGAAAGAGAGACAAGGGAGACAGACAGAAAGGCACACACACACACACACACACACACACACACACACAGAATAGCGAAATGGAGAGAGAGACAGAGAGAGACAGACAGACAGACAGACACGGATCTAGGTCCGGGAGACTACACATGGGTATTCTTCTGAGTGATTTTATGTGTTTTCTCAATCGCCACCTATGGAGATAAAAGTCGCTCCCATAAGATGAAGGGAGTCCTTCTGCCACCGCCCCCCGGCCCCGCCCTCCAGCACCGCTTGTGTTTGTCAGGGATTCCAAGCCAAAGCACGTGGAGGAGTGGGAGAGCTTCCTGGCGGCCCAAGGGGGAGGAAAGTCCGGCAGCATGAGAGAGGTAGTTGGCACGGGGAAGCTGGAGGCAGGCTGACGAGAAGATGGGTGAGGGGGCAGGGAGGAGGGTTTCCCAAGTTGGAGAGCCAAGACGAGGGAGGGGAGCCGTCGGTGGTCGCGTTCTGACCCCGACCCCGACCCAGACTGGAGCGGATCCCTGAAAGGAGGCGGTTCGGGCTCTCCTGCCGAGAACGCCCCTCTCTTCCTCTTTGTGCAGAAACACCTTCCGCGGACCGAGAAAGTCTATCCCGAGACCCTCGTCGGAAGAGTCCTTTCCAGACCCATCACGATCCTCCTGGGCCAAGGGGTCCAGGGGATGGGGCGGGGCCTCCATTCGATCCGTCTTCCGTCCGTCCATCCATCCGCAAGATCTTGAATATCCATGTAGGATTCCGGATGGTAGCAGTTTTCCAGGATCCTCCAGATCCTTGTAAGACCTCTCCTGGCAGATTCGACCCCTAGGTCGTACCGCGCAGCACAGGGCACTAGATTCAGTCCCTCGGGACGAGGGTTCCTGAAAAAGACCAGGAAAAAGAAGAACACAATCACTATGGTGTGCACCAGCCAGAAACCAGCACAACCTCGTCACTCTAACAGACTTGCCAAAGGCGGGGTGGGGAGAGAAAGTCATAGGATGGCTACCATCCCTCCCACCCCCACCCCACACGCCAAGCCCCCCAGCCCATCGTCATCCCTGCTCCCCCTCCTCCTCCCCCTCCCCTCCATCGACGCCCGCCTCCCGCTTGTACCCCACTCCTCCGAACCCAGCACCACCCACCTCGGCCTGGACGTGCTCGGCTCGGCTCGGCTCGGCTCGGCCCGGCCCGGCCCGGCCCGGCCCGGCCGTCCGGCCGACTTCTTCGCAGTGTCTAAAATAGCGCCCGGCCGACAGGCAGGTGGCACACGGCACCCGGCAGGGGAGCGAGCGGGACGGTTCGGGATCTCTGGGCGGCGGGGACACGCGGCCGGACAACCAGGAGCACGGACGGCCTGGCGTGCGTTTCTCCGCTCGGGGGGCCTCGACCAGGGACTGTGGTACGGGGAACGGGGACACACACACACACACACACACACACACACACACACACACACACACACACACCCACCCCTTCACCCCCACCCCCACCCCCACCTCCACCTCTGACAGCTTTCATTTGTTTTCGGCCGACCGTCCCTCGATGAGGTACAAGTGCCGGGGCTGGGGCTGGGGCTGGGGCTGGGGGGGTGGAGTTCCTCCCTCCACAACGACCCCACACGGGCTCTGTTCCAGTCACCCGAGTCCTCTTCCAAGTGAGACCACAGGCCTCCATCACCCGGCGTGAGCACTCGGGGGAAAAAGTCACCATCCTCATCGCTCCGCTCCACCTCTACACGTGAAGAACAGTTCCCAGCCCACGCCACTCAACCCCACCCCACGCCCCGATGCCACCCACCGCAGTGGAGAGAAACGAGACGAATCCACAGACGTCCATCCATCCGATGAAGAAACGGACGGCCCCATTCCAAGGAAGCATAGATATCTAGTCAGGAGATTCATCGAGTACTATGGAGGCGGTGGGAAAGGGGGGGGGGGTGTTGCGGTGGGGAGGGCCTAGAGATCCAGCAGTACAGCCCGTGCTTAGCATGCAAAAAATAAAGGCCCAGGGTTCAATCCCCAGCACCTACTCTTCAAAAATAACCCGCGGAGAAGCAAGACGGCGGAGTAGAAGGACACTGGTAGCTCACCCTCTCCCACAAATACACCAAAACTCACATCGACGGACCCACTTGGCCAATCAGAGCACCTGCGGAACTCCGACAGAACACCGCCCTCTTCGAAAGACAAAGACGCCCAAAATCTGGTAGGAGAAAAGGAGAAAAGAAAGAGTAAAAAGCAAAACAGTGCGGGAGGGACCGGTCCCGCGGGGAGGGAGCGGCAGAGGAGGAATAGGGCTCGTTCGCCAAAACTGCCCCTCTCCAACGGAGAGGCCGACGGGACGGAGGGGGCGCCCCCGAGCCTCAGATCTACCCAGAGCACCCCTTGACCGACCGACCCAAGTGAAACGGGCACAGAGGGTCCCCGCGACACCCAGCCCGAGTCGCAGGCCGGCAGCCAGGGGCCGGGACAGGCCGCACGAGCCGGGCGGAGGACCGGGGCGGCGGCCGGGAGGGGATACAGAGCAGAACAACCCGCCCCCCCCATACATGACGGGAAAAGAAAGGCAAAGCAACACGGCCGGTGTGCCCTGGGGGGAGGGGCGCCGTAGCCTCCGTCTCCTCAGATCCGCGGCGCCATCACCGGCGCTTCTCGCGAGAAGAGAGGCGGGACGCAGCCACAGCCGCCATAGCCTCTGGCGTGCAGCATGCGGGCGGGGGCGGGGCCGAGACTCGAATCCGCACCCGGGGGCTCCGCAGCCTTCTAGGCAGGACTGAGATTCGTTTACAGCCCGAGGCAGATAGGATATTTCTGCCCCGGTACCTCAGAGAACTCGCGCCACCATGACTAAGAAGGAGCCGAGTTTTGGGACGCAGCTAGGGGCGGGGCGGTTCCACGGTCTTCCCCGAGCCCACCTACGGAGAGGAGCGCCGCCGACCCGAGTCGGAGCACACAGCCGCACGGAGCAGCGGAACGACCGGGGCCGGGAGAGGGCGGGCGGCCAGCCAGCCACCCTCCTTCCCGGGAGGAACGCAGCATCCGACCGCGGTGCCGGGAACACGTCCCCCCCCCCCCCTTTTTTTTTTTCCTTTTCCTTTCTCTTTTTTAATCTCTCTTCTATCGGTTTTACCTTCTGTTACCTTTTTAACCTTGACTTTTGAACAGTCGTCTACGTTGACGGTTTTAATCCCTTTTAAATGTTTCCTTGAAAATCTTTTTATTATTATTATTTTTAAACATCCACCCCCTTTCCTTTTTCTCTTCTCTTGGTTTAGATCTCCTGTTATTGATTATTTACAGGTTTCAGATATCGTTTCTCGATCTTTTTTCTCCTTTTTATTAAGGTTATTAAAAGACGTCTCAACTCGATCGCTCTTCTGCTTCCACTTACTCTTCTATTATTGATTACACAGTGTCTTCAAACCTTTTCTTTCTCCCTCCTTTTCAAATCCTGTGTTTTATCTCTTGTTAAAGTCTGTTTTATTTCCGATTACCTTTTAAAAATTTACTTTTGAAACAATTGTGTTTTATTTTCTGATCTTTTCTATTTTTTAAAGGCTTTTAGAAGACGTCTCACCTCGATCGCTCTTCTGCTTCCACTTGCTCTTCTATTATTGCTTGTACACTCTTTTCAAACCTTTTTTTCCTCCATTCTTTTAAAATCCGGCTCCCCCACCCCCCTCCCCCTCCCACCGTCTCTGTCTCTGTCTCTCTCTCTCCCCCTATCCCCCTCTCCGTCTCCCTCTATCTCCCTCTCCCTCTCCCTCCCTCCCTCCCTCTCTCTCTCTCTCTCTCTCTCTCTCTCTCTCTCTCTCTCTCTCTCTCTCTCTCTCTCTCTCCCCCTCTCCCTCTCCCTCTCCCTCTCCCCCCCTTTTAAAGTTTTATTCCTGTATAGGCTTTAGATAAATACCTAAACTCCTTAAGGACCACAATAGATAACTGATACTCCTTAAGCCACAGTGCCAGAGAGATAGGAGCAGCATGAGGAAGCAGAGGAACCACTCCCAATGAAAAGAGCCAGAGAAATTCCCTGAAAGCACGATCCACAAAATAGACACGGATGGCCTGCTAGATCAAGATTTCAAAAAAGGAGAGATCCAAGTACCGAAGGAACTCCAAGTGATAGTGTTTAGATGTATACTGTACGTCAAAAACGAAATCGAAGCTCTAAAGAAGAGTCAAGGAGAACTGGTCAGCTCACTGGCTGACATGAGAAGTGGTCTAAAGGCTGTCCAAAGGAGGCTAGATCACACCGAGGAGCGAATAAGTGGCCCAGAAGACAGGACAACAGAAAGAACCCAATCAGAACAGCTGAGAGAAAAACAAATAAAGAACAACGAAAACAATCTCAGGGACCTACGGGACCATCGAAAGCGTGCCCATCTACGCACAATAGGGGTTCCAGAAGGGGAAGGGAGAAGCAAGGGGGTCGAAAAGGTATTTGAAGAAAGCATGACTGAAAATTTCCCAGCTCTAAAGAAGGAATCCGATATCCAAGTCCAGGAGGCTCAGAGGGTGCCAAACAGGGAGAACTCAAACAGACCCACACCGAGACCTATCCTAATCCAGATGGTCAGAGTCAAGGAGAAAGCAATGATCCTAAATGCCTTTAGGCAAGAGAAAAACAAAGAGTGAGTTCCAAGGGAACCCCCATAAGGCTCTCAGCGGATTTCTCTCCACAAACACGTCAGGCCAGAAGGGATTGGCAAGATCTATTGAAATTCCTGAATGAAACACAAAACAAAACAAAACAAAACAATGCAGCCTAGGATACTCTATCCAGCAAAGCTATCCTTTAGAATAGAAGGAGAGGTAAAGAACTTCACAGACAAGCAAAAGCTAAAAGAGTTTTGCAACACTCAACCCATGCGAAAAGAAACATCCACAGGTCTACTCTAAATAGAGAAGAAGCAGGACGGTACAAACATGAGACACTCATCCCCGGAAAGGTGATCACTCCCGTTCATTCCAAACAGAATAAACACAAAATTGTAAAAGAAGACATCTAAACCATCAGGAGTGACAGAGGGAAGCAAGAAAATATAGAGACTTTTATTTTTCCCCCTTCTCCTTCCTTTCTTTCTCTTTGAAACGTTTTGTTCTCGGTAGGATGGGCTTGAGATTCTATTACTATCTGTTTCGTACAAACAGTTATAGTCCTAGGTGAACAGATTTCCAAAAGAAAAACGAACGAACGAACGAACGAACGAACGAACTAACAAAACAGAAACAGACCGACAGATTACAAACTTGAGGTTGTCAGGGGTAAGGGCGGTGGGACGGGACTGGGATCTCCACATGTAGAATAGATAAACACGATGGTACCGTGGAACACGGGGAAGAAAAGTTTAAAAAAAAAAAATCAAATAAGCCAAATGACGCCTACCCGCCCGAAGAAAGAAAAGTCCATAGACACGGACGTGCATGCGTACAGACACCGCATACAGAGAGAGAGAGAGAGAGAGAGAGAGAGAGAGAGAGAGAGAGAGAGAGACAGACAGACAGACAGACAGACAGACAGACAGACAGACAGACAAAGACAGACAAAGACACACATACTTAAGCCAAGCATGCAAACTAAAAATCCCTACATGACGTGAAGCAACCCAGATCATCCAATAACCAAGGACGCCCGGTCAACTAGAGATCCTTGGGGCCACAGGAGGCCAGGTAAGCCGCATAGGCACACAGAGTACAATCCCTCGGGCCACGGGCAGCTGAGAGGGCCGCGACAGCTGGTCGAACGCGTTGTGGGGGGGGGATCCACTGGGAGATCCACTCGGGCCGCCATCAGA
>NW_027328721.1:41993069-41995569 GCF_048564905.1 Vicugna pacos | reverse complement strand
CACATCGAAGCCGACCGACGCGCGCTCGCGCTCGCGCGGACAGGGGCTCGGGCCCGTGGCGTGGCCCGGCCCCCCCGGGGGCGGCGCGGCGGCGGCGGCCGGTCCACGACGGCCAGCCGGGGCCCGACTCGCACTCGGGCGAGCGCGGCTGAGCGGGGCGTGGCGGCGGGGGACGACGGGCCCTCGCCCGCACGCGACGACGCCCGCGGGCGGGCGGGCGGCGGCGGCAGACACGGAGTCGGGCCGCGGCGGGCCCGGGAAGCGAAACGCACCGGGGCGCGGCCCCAGGGGACGGGCGGACGGACGGAGCGGACAAGTGGAAAGGACGGACGGACAGAGAGAGGACAGGACGAGCGAGGAGGCAGCGGCACACGGCCGGCGCCGCCCGCGGACGGGCGACGCCGCCTGGAAGCCGGCAAGCGGGAGAGGAGGGCCGTAGAGCCACCGCCAGGGGCCCGCGCCAGAAACCCAGACGCGAGTCGGCCGCCGGGGTGCGACACGGGGTCTCACCGCCACAGGCCCTCCGGCACGGGGGCGGTCCCGCGGCACCCACGGCGCCGACTGGCACTCTCTCTCCTCGGCACCCCCACGGCACCCCTCACGGGGGCTCAGGGCCACCCTCGCCCGACACCGCAGAGCCTCAGAACGGCCCACCGCAAGGCTCTCCCGCCGCACGGGCCGGCGCTGCCCTGCCCCGACGCACACCCAAAACAAAACGTTCGTGCCGTGCCGAAGCACCCCGCCTCCACCCCCCCGTCGGGTCCGACGACGCCTCACCCGGGGCCGCCTCCAGGGGAGGGACAGCACCCACACGCGGTGAGGCCACGTACTGGTCCCAGGACGGGGGGGTGGGTCGGTGGTGGAAAAGCTCGGCGCGGGTGGCCATCGGTCCGGGCAGGGGAGGGCCGGCGACGACGAGGAGGGGCCGCTCGCGCACAAGAGCGACGGCCGCAGGGGTCGGGGGTGTGGGCGGGCACCAGCCCCGGGAAGGGGAAATCCCGAGACACGACCGGGCCGCCGGGGAAACAAGCGCAGGATCCCACCACCCCCACACGTGGGGGCGGCCCCGCGACGCCCAGGACGCCGGCCGGCCTCAGCCAACCCTCGGCGGTTCCTCCCACACCCCGGCCCCGCCGCCGGGACTCGCGCGCAGCAGGCTAACCCCCACTCCAGAGGGTAGCCCCTTCCGCTCGCTCACTCGTCCGTCTGTCTGTCCGGTCTGTCCGTCCACCACCCACATCATCCTGCTTCGTCTGGCTCGCCCCCAGGCCTCGCGGCCCGGGGAAACGCTCCCGAGCGAGGCGGCCCGACCCGTAGCCCACGCACCGCCACCGGTGGCTGCGGCTCGGGACCGGAACACGTGGGGTGGCTCCTCGCGGCGGGGAGACAACGGGGGGGGCAAAGTCGGGGTGGACCGCCCTGCCCCTCCCCCCACGGCACGCACCGGGGAGGCAAAGCCCGCGCGCACGCACGCGCGCTCGCACGGCCCCGCGCCAGACGCCGGGCCCGGCCCGGCCCGGCAGAACCCTCCCCCGACTCGGAGGGGGGAGGCGCGGGCCACAGCAGGCAAAGAGCAGCACACGGCCCCGCCGCGGGGCCGGCGCAACCCACACGCCAAAGCGGCGGGGCCCTGCCCACACGCTGCGGCAGTCGCTTCCCCGTGGCGACTGCACGCTCTGGATGGAGGAGCGGCGGCTGGGGGTTGTCCGGTACCCCCCAAGGCTCCCCTCTCAGATCGCTAGAGAAGGCTTTCTCACCGAGGGCGCATCGCCCCCTACCCAGCGGGGGCCCCCTTCAGGCCTACGGAAGTCCGCCGAGGTGGACGTCAGCGCTCGGCTGGGCAGGAGGGGCCTGCGGTAGGGGTAAGCAGCGGGCCGAAAAGCGAGCGTTCGCGGTCGGGGCCGGGGAAAGCCCGTGCCGCCTCGCGAGGAGACGCACCCAAGGCCGCGTGGGGACGAGACAGGCGCCCGCCCCCACCGGCACATCACCCGGCCCCACCACGTCCGCTCCCACGCCCGGGCGCGAGCCCCGCAGAGGGGGGGACCCACCCGGCGTGCGCCCGGCCACGTCAGTCCCCCCCGTACAGGGTGAGGACGACGACCAGGAGGCGGCCCCGGCCCCAACCGAGGGTGGGGAGCGGGGCCACGCCTCGCTTACCGTCTCGACCCCTCCCCCACTGCTCAAGAGAGTGGCTCGGCACACACGACCACCGCAGGGGTTACCCGAGAGGACACGCTGGGGACGGGAAGCGATGCCACCGCTCGGCCTCGGGCACCTGAGGGACAACCTGGAGCGCTCCAGGGGCACCACAGAGGGCCAAGGCGAGACACGCTCGCACCCCGGCGAGGGGATACGTGGCGTGGCGGCGGGGGCAGCCCTCCCCCACCGCGGGGGAGGGCCGCTCGCGAGACAAGACGCCGAGCAGGCGAGGAGGCGAGAGGTGTCTGCCGCGTCACAAGACCCCGGCCCCGCCGACACCACGAGGCACGGGAGACCGAGG
>NW_027328721.1:41988369-41990869 GCF_048564905.1 Vicugna pacos | reverse complement strand
GCACCACCGCGCGCACCCACCCGTGGTCTCGGCCGGACGGCCTCCTGTCCCGAGGCGACGCCGCGTCTGTCCGCGGCGCCTCCGGCGTCCGTGTCTCTCTCTCTCTCTCTCCCCGCCCGACCTCCCCGCCACTTCCCGAGAGGCGGGTCCGAGGGCTCTGTGGGCTGGGCCGTGCCCGCCCCCCCTCCCCATGCCGCGCCCTCGTCTTCCCGGCGCCGGCCGCTCCTCCTGGCCGTGGCCGCCTCCCGCTGCTCGCCCTGGGCCGGTTCCCCCGGGTCGGTCGTCGGCCCTCTGCTCCTCCGATCCCGCCGCCCCGCCTTGCCACGTGCCTCTCGCCTTTCCCCCCCCACCCGAGCGAGCTTCGGGCCTCTTTTCCCCGTCCGGCCGCCTCTCGCCCCCCGCCTCCCGCCCCACGCGCCCAAGGCGCCCCGCCCGCTTGCGCCCCGCGTCCCGTCGTGGGCCCCCCTCGTCCCCCGTGGCGAGAAGGGGACCCCGGGAACTGCGGGTGCGGGTTGGGGGTCCTGCCGGGCCTTGGGGGGTTGGGGGTGGAGGTGGGAAGGAGGGCGTGCGGTCTGTCTGGACGCGGGGGGAGGGCCCTCTCTGCCCGGCCTCGTGGGGAGTGGGGTTAGGTTGCCGTCGGCACGCGTTGGCGTTGGCGGTGGGACTCGGTGGTGGCGGGGGGCGGTGGCCGGCCGGTGCACGGTGTGGCCCCGTGTCGAGGGCCCGCGGCGGCGAGGACCGCCGGCCGTGGCCGGAGTGTGGCGGTCGGCGTCGGGGCGGTGGCCGACGTTTGGGGCTCCGGGTGGGGGGGGTCCGTGCCGTCCACGCCTCCCTCGCCCGCCTCGCCCTCTCCAGGTACCTAGCGCGTCCCGGCGCGGAGGTTTAAAGACCCTTAGGGGGGAGTCGCCCGTCCGCCTTGGGGTCGGGGCGGTCGGGCCCGTGGGGACTCGGGAGGTCCGTCCCTCGTCGTCCCCCAGACTCCGCCTCCCCTGGGCCGGGGCGCCGCACCACGTCGCTCGCCGCCGCCGCCGCCGCCGCCGCGGCCGTCGGGTGGGGCCTCGCCCGCCCGGCGGCCCGTCGGGACGGTCGGTGGCCGCGTGGTTGGTGCGCCCCCGCGTCCCTGCGGGAGGCGGGAACCCCCGGGCGCCTGTGGGGTGTCCGAGCCGGCACGCGCCGTGCCGGTGCCGGCTGCGCCCCGTTGTGAAACCTTCCCGACCCTCCGGTCTGATTTCTCTCTGACTCGGCCGGCCCGAGGCGACCCCCCACCTCACCCTCCCGGGGTGTGGTGGGCGGGAGACGTGCCGTGCCACAGAACCAAAGGCAGAAAAAAATTCTCGTACGACTCTTAGCGGTGGATCACTCGGCTCGTGCGTCGATGAAGAACGCAGCTAGCTGCGAGAATTAATGTGAATTGCAGGACACATTGATCATCGACACTTCGAACGCACTTGCGGCCCCGGGTTCCTCCCGGGGCTACGCCTGTCTGAGCGTCGCTTGACGATCAATCGCGCCCCCCCGCGGGTGTGTGCCCGTGGGGGGTCGCGCGGCTGGGGGTTTCCTCGCAGGGCCGCGGTGCCCTCCGTCCCCCTAAGTGCAGACACGGTGCCTCTGCCCTCGCGCCGTCTGTCCCTCCTGCGGCCGACCCCGCCCCCGCGCCCGGGAGGGTGCGGGCGGCGGCGGGCGGCCGGCAGGCGGCGGCAGGCGGCGTCGAGGCCCGGGAGGTGCCGCCCGCGAAAGGGAAGGGAGGAAAAAGATGGGGGGGGAGCTCGCGCGTGGCCGTGGCCATGGCCGTGGCCGTGGCCGCCGCGGTCCCACCGGGAGCCCCCCTCGCGCCGCAAGCGGTCTCTGGGGCGCGTCCCCGGGTGTGTCGCGGTGGTGCCGGGGTGTGGGTGGGGGCGGTTTGGGCCTCCGGGCCGCGCCGCCCCCCACCCCCCTGCCGCGCGCCCCCGCGGCCCCCGCCTCGCCCCGTCGGGACGGGCGGCTCTCGCCGTGGCCGAGGCGCGCGCGCGGCCGCGCCCCGGGGATGCGTGCCCCGGCGGCGACCCGCGGGACGCCGCGGCGTCGCTCGCCGCTGCGCGCTTTCCCCCGGGCTGCGGCCGCGGCCGCGCTTCGTGCCCCTGGGCCCTCGGGGTGGCGTTCGTCGGGGGGGGGGCGCCGCCGGGCGTCCGTCGCCCGTCGGGGACGTCTCGTGGCCGTGCGGAGGACGGGTGGGAGCGGAGCGGAGCGGAGCGGGGCGGCTCGCGCCGGGGCGGTTGGCGTCGCGTGGTGGGGGAAGGGGCCCCGACGGTCGCCGCGGGGCGGCCGCCGGGTTCCTCCCGACCCGCCCGCCTCCCGACCGACGGCCGCCGCCGCCGCCGCCGCCGCCCCCTCTCCCCTCCTCCCCGGCACGACGATGCCTCCGGCCTGGGCCCGGCGTCGCGCGCGCCTTCCCCTCTCGCCGCCGCCCGCCCGTCCCGTGCCACGTCGCCGGCTCGTGCTCCCGTCCCGTCCCGTCCGCCTC
>NW_027328721.1:41953369-41980869 GCF_048564905.1 Vicugna pacos | reverse complement strand
CCACGTGGTCGACCAGCCGTCGCGGCCCTCTGTCTGTCTCGCCGCGGCCCGAGGGGATCTCCGAGTGGATCCCCTCCCCCCACGAGGTCGACCAGCCGCCGCGGCCCTCTGTCTGTCTCGCCGCGGCCCGAGGGGATCTCCGAGTGGATCCCCTCCCCCCACGAGGTCGACCAGCCGCCGCGGCCCTCTGTCTGTCTCGTCGCGGCCCGAGGGGATCTCCGAGTGGATCCCCTCCCCCCACGAGGTCGACCAGCCGTCGCGGCCCTCTCAGCTGCCCGTGGCCCGAGGGATTGTACTCCGTGTGCCTATGCGGCTTACCTGGCCTCCTGTGGCCCCAAGGATCTCTAGTTGACCGGGCGTCCTTGGTTATTGGATGATCTGGGTTGCTTCACGTCATGTAGGGATTTTTAGTTTGCATGCTTGGCTTAAGTATGTGTGTCTTTGTCTGTCTTTGTCTGTCTGTCTGTCTGTCTGTCTGTCTGTCTGTCTGTCTCTCTCTCTCTCTCTCTCTCTCTCTCTCTGTATGCGGTGTCTGTACGCATGCGCGTCCGTGTCTATGGACTTTTCTTTCTTCGGGCGGGTAGGCGTCATTTGGCTTATTTGATTTTTTTTTTAAACTTTTCTTCCCCGTGTTCCACGGTACCATCGTGTTTATCTATTCTACATGTGGAGATCCCAGTCCCGTCCCACCGCCCTTACCCCTGACAACCTCAAGTTTGTAATCTGTCGGTCTGTTTCTGTTTTGTTAGTTAGTTCGTTCGTTCGTTCGTTCGTTCGTTCGTTCGTTTTTCTTTTGGAAATCTGTTCACCTAGGACTATAACTGTTTGTACGAAACAGATAGTAATAGAATCTCAAGCCCATCCTACCGAGAACAAAACGTTTCAAAGAGAAAGAAAGGAAGGAGAAGGGGGAAAAATAAAAGTCTCTATATTTTCTTGCTTCCCTCTGTCACTCCTGATGGTTTAGATGTCTTCTTTTACAATTTTGTGTTTATTCTGTTTGGAATGAACGGGAGTGATCACCTTTCCGGGGATGAGTGTCTCATGTTTGTACCGTCCTGCTTCTTCTCTATTTAGAGTAGACCTGTGGATGTTTCTTTTCACATGGGTTGAGTGTTGCAAAACTCTTTTAGTTTTTGCTTGTCTGTGAAGTTCTTTACCTCTCCTTCTATTCTAAAGGATAGCTTTGCTGGATAGAGTATCCTAGGCTGCATTGTTTTGTTTTGTTTTGTTTTGTTTTGTGTTTCATTCAGGAATTTCAATAGATCTTGCCACTCCCTTCTGGCCTGACGTGTTTGTGGAGAGAAATCCGCTGAGAGCCTTATGGGGGTTCCCTTGGAACTCACTCTTTGTTTTTCTCTTGCCTAAAGGCATTTAGGATCATTGCTTTCTCCTTGACTCTGACCATCTGGATTAGGATAGGTCTCGGTGTGGGTCTGTTTGAGTTCTCCCTGTTTGGCACCCTCTGAGCCTCCTGGACTTGGATATCGGATTCCTTCTTTAGAGCTGGGAAATTTTCAGTCATGCTTTCTTCAAATACCTTTTCGACCCCCTTGCTTCTTCCTTCCCCTTCTGGAACCCCTATTGTGCGTAGATGGGCACGCTTTCGATGGTCCCGTAGGTCCCTGAGATTGTTTTCGTTGTTCTTTATTTGTTTTTCTCTCAGCTGTTCTGATTGGGTTCTTTCTGTTGTCCTGTCTTCTGGGCCACTTATTCGCTCCTCGGTGTGATCTAGCCTCCTTTGGACAGCCTTTAGACCACTTCTCATGTCAGCCAGTGAGCTGACCAGTTCTCCTTGACTCTTCTTTAGAGCTTCGATTTCGTTTTTGACGTACAGTATACATCTAAACACTATCACTTGGAGTTCCTTCGGTACTTGGATCTCTCCTTTTTTGAAATCTTGATCTAGCAGGCCATCCGTGTCTATTTTGTGGATCGTGCTTTCAGGGAATTTCTCTGGCTCTTTTCATTGGGAGTGGTTCCTCTGCTTCCTCATGCTGCTCCTATCTCTCTGGCACTGTGGCTTAAGGAGTATCAGTTATCTATTGTGGTCCTTAAGGAGTTTAGGTATTTATCTAAAGCCTATACAGGAATAAAACTTTAAAAGGGGGGGAGAGGGAGAGGGAGAGGGAGAGGGGGAGAGAGAGAGAGAGAGAGAGAGAGAGAGAGAGAGAGAGAGAGAGGGAGGGAGAGGGAGAGGGAGAGGGAGATAGAGGGAGACGGAGAGGGGGATAGGGGGAGAGAGAGAGACAGAGACAGAGACGGTGGGAGGGGGAGGGGGGTGGGGGAGCCGGATTTTAAAAGAATGGAGGAAAAAAAGGTTTGAAAAGAGTGTACAAGCAATAATAGAAGAGCAAGTGGAAGCAGAAGAGCGATCGAGGTGAGACGTCTTCTAAAAGCCTTTAAAAAATAGAAAAGATCAGAAAATAAAACACAATTGTTTCAAAAGTAAATTTTTAAAAGGTAATCGGAAATAGAACAGACTTTAACAAGAGATAAAACACAGGATTTGAAAAGGAGGGAGAAAGAAAAGGTTTGAAGACACTGTGTAATCAATAATAGAAGAGTAAGTGGAAGCAGAAGAGCGATCGAGTTGAGACGTCTTTTAATAACCTTAATAAAAAGGAGAAAAAAGATCGAGAAACGATATCTGAAACCTGTAAATAATCAATAACAGGAGATCTAAACCAAGAGAAGAGAAAAAGGAAAGGGGGTGGATGTTTAAAAATAATAATAAGAAGAAGATTTTCAAGGAAACATTTAAAAGGGATTAAAACCGTCAACGTAGACGACTGTTCAAAAGTCAAGGTTAAAAAGGTAACAGAAGGTAAAACCGATAGAAGAGAGATTAAAAAAGAGAAAGGAAAAGGAAAAAAAAAAGGGGGGGGGGGGACGTGTTCCCGGCACCGCGGTCGGATGCTGCGTTCCTCCCGGGAAGGAGGGTGGCTGGCTGGCCGCCCGCCCTCTCCCGGCCCCGGTCGTTCCGCTGCTCCGTGCGGCTGTGTGCTCCGACTCGGGTCGGCGGCGCTCCTCTCCGTAGGTGGGCTCGGGGAAGACCGTGGAACCGCCCCGCCCCTAGCTGCGTCCCAAAACTCGGCTCCTTCTTAGTCATGGTGGCGCGAGTTCTCTGAGGTACCGGGGCAGAAATATCCTATCTGCCTCGGGCTGTAAACGGATCTCAGTCCTGCCTAGAAGGCTGCGGAGCCCCCGGGTGCGGATTCGAGTCTCGGCCCCGCCCCCGCCCGCATGCTGCACGCCAGAGGCTATGGCGGCTGTGGCTGCGTCCCGCCTCTCTTCTCGCGAGAAGCGCCGGTGATGGCGCCGCGGATCTGAGGAGACGGAGGCTACGGCGCCCCTCCCCCCAGGGCACACCGGCCGTGTTGCTTTGCCTTTCTTTTCCCGTCATGTATGGGGGGGGGGCGGGTTGTTCTGCTCTGTATCCCCTCCCGGCCGCCGCCCCGGTCCTCCGCCCGGCTCGTGCGGCCTGTCCCGGCCCCTGGCTGCCGGCCTGCGACTCGGGCTGGGTGTCGCGGGGACCCTCTGTGCCCCTTTCACTTGGATCGGTCGGTCAAGGGGTGCTCTGGGTAGATCTGAGGCTCGGGGGCGCCCCCTCCGTCCCGTCGGCCTCTCCGTTGGAGAGGGGCAGTTTTGGCGAACGAGCCCTATTCCTCCTCTGCCGCTCCCTCCCCGCGGGACCGGTCCCTCCCGCACTGTTTTGCTTTTTACTCTTTCTTTTCTCCTTTTCTCCTACCAGATTTTGGGCGTCTTTGTCTTTCGAAGAGGGCGGTGTTCTGTCGGAGTTCCGCAGGTGCTCTGATTGGCCGAGTGGGTCCGTCGATGTGAGTTTTGGTGTATTTGTGGGAGAGGGTGAGCTACGAGTGTCCTTCTACTCCGCCGTCTTGCTTCTCCGCGGGTTATTTTTGAAGAGTAGGTGCTGGGGATTGAACCCTGGGCCTTTATTTTTTGCATGCTAAGCACGGGCTGTACTGCTGGATCTCTAGGCCCTCCCCACCGCAACACCCCCCCCCCCTTTCCCACCGCCTCCATAGTACTCGATGAATCTCCTGACTAGATATCTATGCTTCCTTGGAATGGGGCCGTCCGTTTCTTCATCGGATGGATGGACGTCTGTGGATTCGTCTCGTTTCTCTCCACTGCGGTGGGTGGCATCGGGGCGTGGGGTGGGGTTGAGTGGCGTGGGCTGGGAACTGTTCTTCACGTGTAGAGGTGGAGCGGAGCGATGAGGATGGTGACTTTTTCCCCCGAGTGCTCACGCCGGGTGATGGAGGCCTGTGGTCTCACTTGGAAGAGGACTCGGGTGACTGGAACAGAGCCCGTGTGGGGTCGTTGTGGAGGGAGGAACTCCACCCCCCCAGCCCCAGCCCCAGCCCCAGCCCCGGCACTTGTACCTCATCGAGGGACGGTCGGCCGAAAACAAATGAAAGCTGTCAGAGGTGGAGGTGGGGGTGGGGGTGGGGGTGAAGGGGTGGGTGGGGGTGTGTGTGTGTGTGTGTGTGTGTGTGTGTGTGTGTGTGTGTGTGTGTGTCCGTCCCCGTTCCCCGTACCACAGTCCCTGGTCGAGGCCCCCCGAGCGGAGAAACGCACGCCAGGCCGTCCGTGCTCCTGGTTGTCCGGCCGCGTGTCCCCGCCGCCCAGAGATCCCGAACCGTCCCGCTCGCTCCCCTGCCGGGTGCCGTGTGCCACCTGCCTGTCGGCCGGGCGCTATTTTAGACACTGCGAAGAAGTCGGCCGGACGGCCGGGCCGGGCCGGGCCGGGCCGGGCCGAGCCGAGCCGAGCCGAGCCGAGCACGTCCAGGCCGAGGTGGGTGGTGCTGGGTTCGGAGGAGTGGGGTACAAGCGGGAGGCGGGCGTCGATGGAGGGGAGGGGGAGGAGGAGGGGGAGCAGGGATGACGATGGGCTGGGGGGCTTGGCGTGTGGGGTGGGGGTGGGAGGGATGGTAGCCATCCTATGACTTTCTCTCCCCACCCCGCCTTTGGCAAGTCTGTTAGAGTGACGAGGTTGTGCTGGTTTCTGGCTGGTGCACACCATAGTGATTGTGTTCTTCTTTTTCCTGGTCTTTTTCAGGAACCCTCGTCCCGAGGGACTGAATCTAGTGCCCTGTGCTGCGCGGTACGACCTAGGGGTCGAATCTGCCAGGAGAGGTCTTACAAGGATCTGGAGGATCCTGGAAAACTGCTACCATCCGGAATCCTACATGGATATTCAAGATCTTGCGGATGGATGGACGGACGGAAGACGGATCGAATGGAGGCCCCGCCCCATCCCCTGGACCCCTTGGCCCAGGAGGATCGTGATGGGTCTGGAAAGGACTCTTCCGACGAGGGTCTCGGGATGGACTTTCTCGGTCCGCGGAAGGTGTTTCTGCACAAAGAGGAAGAGAGGGGCGTTCTCGGCAGGAGAGCCCGAACCGCCTCCTTTCAGGGATCCGCTCCAGTCTGGGTCGGGGTCGGGGTCAGAACGCGACCACCGACGGCTCCCCTCCCTCGTCTTGGCTCTCCAACTTGGGAAACCCTCCTCCCTGCCCCCTCACCCATCTTCTCGTCAGCCTGCCTCCAGCTTCCCCGTGCCAACTACCTCTCTCATGCTGCCGGACTTTCCTCCCCCTTGGGCCGCCAGGAAGCTCTCCCACTCCTCCACGTGCTTTGGCTTGGAATCCCTGACAAACACAAGCGGTGCTGGAGGGCGGGGCCGGGGGCGGTGGCAGAAGGACTCCCTTCATCTTATGGGAGCGACTTTTATCTCCATAGGTGGCGATTGAGAAAACACATAAAATCACTCAGAAGAATACCCATGTGTAGTCTCCCGGACCTAGATCCGTGTCTGTCTGTCTGTCTGTCTCTCTCTGTCTCTCTCTCCATTTCGCTATTCTGTGTGTGTGTGTGTGTGTGTGTGTGTGTGTGTGTGTGTGTGTGTGTGTGTGCCTTTCTGTCTGTCTCCCTTGTCTCTCTTTCCTCTCCTCTCCCCTCCTCTCCTCTTCCCTGTTCTCCCCTCCCTTCCCCCCTCACCCCTCCGCTCCTCTCTTCTCCCCTCTCCTCCACTCCTCTCCTCTCCCCTCGCCTCCTCTCGCTTCCCCTTCCCTCCCCTCTTTTCCCTCCTCTCCTTTCCTGTCCTCTCCCCTTTTATCCCTCCTCTCCTCTGCTCTCTCTCTCTCTCTCTCTCTCTCCCCCCCTTCCCTTCCCTCCCTCCTCCCTACCCCCCCAACCCCTACCTTCACAGGGCCTCATAGATTGCAATCGGTTTCCATGAAATGTGATGAAGAGGGAATGAAGTTTAGAATGATATCCCCATGCCATCGAAACCTTCTTCCCCAGGGATAGCGAGTTATTTGTGGTTGTGTTTGTTTTTGTTTTTCTTGTTGTTGTTTTGGGGTGCAACGAGGGCACAGGAGGCGTTGGGAGTGAGGGTGATGTTTCTCTTTCTGTCTGTCTCCTCCTTAGGAAGGATTTTAAGAGGAGGGAGGACTCACAGAAATCTACCATCTCGTCTCGTACTGCAGCTGTGTTTGAGCTTCCTATACGATCTGGGCGGAACACTCCCCACCCTCACCTCAAGCCGCCATCGCCGCCCCCTCAGCCCCCAGCACCCCCGTCCAGTCCCGCGCTTGGGGCGGTGGTTGGGCATGGGGGGATGTTGGCGGGGTGGTCGTTGGTGGGGGTTGGGGTGGTGGAGGAAACCGGAAAACAGACCACTGTGGCACGTGGCTGACTGGGGCTTCAGGGTGAAGGAGGATGAATAAAATGGCCGGAATTAGGCTAACGGATTGCTTCGTTTTTGGGCGGGGGGGGGGAGGGGAGAGGAGGGGAGGATCATTAGGTCATTCATTCATTCATTCATTTGCTTGGGGGGGGTGTCATTCGGTTTCTTATGCTCGCCCTTAAAACGGTCGACTCTTCTGACTGACCGGTTGCTGCTCACGGTTCCAGGCCCGTTGTTGAAACTGGAAGCTATCGATCTTACTGTTTCTACTGTATTTCAGTCATTGCAAGTCATCATCGTGCTGGGTCTCTGAGTCCTTCTCCGAGGAGAAGGTCGGTCACGGGACTACTGACCTGACAAAATAGCCTGAGTGACCAAGAAGGCCACACCTTGAGTGCTTATGAGATAATGAGATCTAACTGCCAGCCTCTATAGAATGGGTCACCTGGGAGGCATCGTGACACCATGCTGAGTCTTCTGATGAGAAAACGATTCTGTGGATGGTGATCGATGCTTGATTGTTTGAGCTATGGCTCTAGAACCACCCCACCCACTCCATCCCCAAGGTGGGTACACAGTTTTGAAGACGCTAGCCTGCTGTGAATCCCCTTTGCCCGGCAGAGCGATAAAATGACCTCTTTTCTTCTAAGCTCCAAGACCTTGTCTCTGGATTCTTGGGCTCATCGGGGACGGGGGCCGATCTTTCGGCAACAAGCGTGCTTCAGAAACAACGGATGCCCGAGAAGGACACTCTGCCTCTCCCTCTTCTTCCGGGCCTGAAATGGGGAGGAAAAAATATCGCTTCCCCTGGAAGCCGGAGTCCAGAGCCCGCCATCCGGAGGGACTTCTGGCTTGGCCTTCTCCTGGGGTGGGGGGAGGGCACGCCACCGCACGTGTTCTTTGTCAACTCCCCGTTTCTCTCTTCTCGAGTTATCTCTTTGGGAAGGCTCCCACACTGGATGAAAACAGACAGACAGACAGGCTGGTATCTCTCCCTACCCCACCCTTCGCCCCCCAAATGACTGATCTTCTGTCCCATCAAAATCACCACTTGTTTTCCAACGTGGCTTTCTTGGATCCTGGAGGACTGACATCAACTTAGAGCCAAGATGGGCACAGAACTGAAGGACCTTCTCGGCTGGCCTAAGAAGTCTGTCATCGTGATGTGGGAGGTATTCTTCGAGGGACCTATCTGACTAAGTGCTTGACGGCCTTTTGGACTTTGAACCAACTTGGAGATAGGAACTAGGATGAGAGGGCCCCCGAAATAGCTCAGCAAACTCTTCTCCACCCTTAGAAGAGAGACAGACAGATAGACAGACAGACAGAGAAAGAGAGAGAGAGAGAGAGAGAGACAGACAGACAGACAGGCAGACAGACAGACAGTGTGTGTGTGTGTGTGTGTGTGTGTGTGTGTGTGTGTGTGTCTGTCTGTCTGCCTGCCTGTCTGTCTGTCTGACGGTCTGTCGGTCTGTCTGCCTGCTTATTGTAGGAACTCTCTGTCAATGGAAGTATAGTTGACTTACAATGTTGTGTTCATTTATGACGTACGGCATAGTGATTCACTTATTCACACACACACACACACACACACACACACACACACACACACGTATACTTTTTCAGGATAGGTTATTACAAGCTATTGAACATAGTTCCCTGTGCTAGACAGTAGGACCTACTTGTGTACCAGGTTTGTATAGGGTGGTTTATATCTGCTAATCCCAAACTCCTGATTTATCCCTCCGCCTTACCCCGTTCCTCCACCCTACCCTGTCCCCTGTGTTAACCATCGGTTTCTTTTCCATGTCTGCGAGTCCAGTCTGTTTCTGTTTTGTAAATAGGTTCCTTGGAGTCTTTTTAAAATGGAGTTATTTATGTATGGATGGGTGTCTTGACTTACTTTCAGATCCCACCTAGAAGTGATGGCATAGGATATCTGTCTTTCCCTGGGTGACTGACTTCACTAAAACTATGGAACGCTTCACGCATGGGCGTGTGTCGTCCACGTTCAGGGGCCGTGCTGATCTTCTCTGGATGGTTCCCATGTTAGTCTATGTCCTGTGGCAGCAAGCGCTTTCCTTAGGGTTTTTGTCTCAACCTGAAAGCCAGCCCGGAGACTGAAGGTCTTCTAGTTGCGTCCACTATCTGCCTAGGACCCTCTCCACGAATGTTTCCCATTTTCTCTCACCCTTTTGCCTTGGCATCATTGAGTACGAAAACGCTCCGTCTCCTGAAGCCTTGCAGACTGAAGCTGGACAACGGGAGGTAAACGTCAGAGAAATGGCCACAACAGCTCCTGTGCAAACCATCCTCGGGCCTGTTTTCGGGGGAGCCGCTCAGAGAGTTGAGCCGAACACCCCAGGACATCATCAGAGGCATTTCAAACTGCTCGAGCCGTTTCGATGACCCCGATGTGTGGAAATCTCCTACCAGACTGACCCCCTACTCCCGGCCCTGAATCTGGTTTCTCATCTGCTCCGACGATTCACCTTTGTGCTGTACTTTGGTTGTCCACACAAGTGCCTCTTAGGCGATACCTGACTGCTTGCTCCCTAGGCCTAGCTTCAGAAGCCCATCGACACCACCGCCTCCTGAGACGAGATACTACAACGGCAACAGTTTCCTTGAACAGACCTGTTCTCAGAACTAAGAAACTGGGTCCATGAAACGCAGGCCCCCTAGGAAACCATTCCCTCCCTCCTGCCCCCAGACCGCACGCATGCACGGACGCACACGCACACGCACACGCACAGTCAACAGCCCAGCTTTTAATGTGTAAAACTTCCAGGGAAGTTACAGAATAGGGAAATGTTGGGGTCCAGAGTAGGCTGCCCCAAAATGTGCCCGATGGATTATGCTGAATGAAAGGGACTTCACAAGTGGCCAAGGGGGAGGGTATAGGTCAGTGGTAGAGTGTGTGCTTAGCAAGCAAGCACAAGGTCTTGGGTTAAATCCCCAGTACCTCCGGTCAAAAATAAATGCATAAAATCGAATTCCTCTCCCCGCCCGCCCCCCAAAGTATACACTGCTGTATGTCAACTCTGTCTCAATAAAACTGGAAGGAAAAAAAGGAAGGAAAAAAAAAAAAAGCATGATTTAACAAAAGAAAGAAACAAACAAAGAAAGAACTGCCCGAGGCAAGAGGAACACTCTGTCCCTCCTTTCTGCCTCCCTGGAAGCAGGGGAAAAAGAATTTTTTTTTTTTTTAAAGTCTCCCATCCCAGAGGAATCTATCAAGTCAGAGGTCTGCTTCCATGCCCTTCCATGATTCTCAAACGGTTTAGTGGGGTTTACCCAGGTTAGGAAAAGGAGGGGACTCCTTTGGCCTGAGACCAGGCGAGATTCTCCCCCTCCCTCCCGCCTCCCTCCGTGCAGTTGGGACGGGGTGGCCTAAGGGTGGGGAAATTGAAACCAAAAAACAAAAGCCGTTCAACGGAGAGGAGCCGGAGGCCAAGTCAAAGGCTCTGACCTGAGCACAGAGCTTTCTGCATTTGAATGAAGCGATTGAACGAGGCCCTGCCGAATGGATCCTCCTGACGTCCCCGCCCCCGCTTCCAGGAGACAGTCCAGTCGATTTAGGACCCGATTTGGGACCGATCGGTGGAGGAGGCCTGGGCGGCGGCGGCAGTGGCGGCGGCGGCGGCGGCGGCGGCGGCGGAAGCAGCGGCGGGGGGCGGGGGGGGGGTGCGCGGGCGGGGGCGGGACCAACGGTCGCTCCAGCTCTGCCTGCCTGCCTGCCTGCCTGCCTGCGGGGCTGAGGCCTGAGGGCCACGCTGGTTCCTGCCACTCAGGGAAACTTGTGCGGGTGTTGCCGAAAGATCGCCCCCCCCAACCCCGTCCCTGACGAGCCAAATAACCCAGAGACAGGGTCTTAGAGTTTAGAAGAAAAGAGGCAGCTTGATTGCTTTGCTGGGCAAAGGGGACTCACAGCAGGCTAGTAGTGCCTTCCAAACTGTGAACCCGTCTTGGGGTTGGGGTTTCATGCTTCTGTGGACGAACAGGTTGGAGCATGAAAGGGAATCACAACAGGCGGGAGCATAAAAGGTGCTCATGATCAACAAGGGTCTCTGATAAAACTTCCTCCTAAATCTGGATGAGTGTCTGGTAACATGGGACCTCCTGGTGGTCTAGTAGGTCATCAGCCCGTGACCTTCTTTCTCTGGTCAGACTCACCCGGCGGCACCAGCGCCACGGAGGAACTCGGGGTGGGGGGGTGGGAGGGGGCTGGTCGTTCTCCTGAGCTTATCCTCCCGTGACTCCCTTCCTGGGGAAAGACTCAGACGTCAAACATGATTGTCAATTTGAACGATCAGAGGAAGGTCCAATCAAACAGTTAGAATCGACAACTTTAGCTGCTTTGAACAGTGGGCCTGGGGCTGGGAGCGGTGTCTGGTCAGTCGAGTTTGCTGATCGTTCTAAAAGCAAGCAGTAAGCATAAAGCCCAAAATTGGCTTAGCCTAAGTGCGGCCACTTCATGATTCCTCCTTCACTGGGGGCCGAGGCGTGGGGGAGGGCGGGGGTGGGGGACACGACTGAGGTGGCGACGAACTTCTCCGTGAATGCTCGGAGCCGAACTGCTCTCTGGGCCTAGGTCCAAAAAAGGCCTGAGTCTCAGCTATGACAGGTTCTCTCTCTTTCTGGGCACATGGACTGACTCGCCCCGCATCCTCCCATCCTGTCAGACCCTTCGGACACGCACCTCCACCCGAGGAGTTCTTTGGCCTCGTCCAGAAAAAACAAACACACGCACGAACAAAACCAACCGAGCACACAGAAACCCTGATGATCTCCTTGGACCCCATTCACTTCGGAGAGTCCCTCTCGTAGAAATCCCCTCAGCTCGATGATTTCACCATAGCCGCCTCCCTTTCTCTGCCGCAGTGACCCCCACCCCCACCCCCACCCCTGCGTGGGCCCTGTCCCTCTACCTATCAAAAACCAAACCCCAGGAGAAAAGAAAATCAGAATGCTGCTTTGAGCCACTGGATCTGTGAAAGGAACCAAACAGAAAGCCGAAATAACCAAACCAGCCGAACACCAAAAGCGAACAGACAGATACCCCAGAAAGAAGGGCACGCTGACCCCGGCCCCTTTCCTTCCTGGAATCAGGACATAACATACATCTACACCCCCCCCCCCTCCCCGGCCAGGGCCTGTCTTTGCTCAACCCAATAGAAGAGCATTTATGTTTTGCCAGTTTTCTGGGTCCTTCTTTGTTTCATAAAACTGAGAAGAAATACGTGTGGAAGTTCTCTCCTATGAATTGAACAGACTGAAGATCCTTTAAATAACCAAATGAGGTGGAAGTGCCGAGAGTACCATACGGGAACACACCGAGACACATCATCATCAAATTGACCAAAATTAAGGGTAAGGAGAAAATATTAAAATGAGCGAGAGAAAAGCAACAAATAACATACAAGGGAACTCCCGTAAGGTTATCAGCTGATTTTTCAGCAGAAACTCTACAGGCCAGAAGTGGGTGGCACAACATATTTAAAGTGATGAAAGGGGAAAAGTGACAGCCAAGAATACTCTACTCAGCAAGGCTCTCGTTCAGATTTGAGGGAGAAATCAAAAGCTTCACAGATAAACGAAAGCTACAAGATTTCAGCACCATCAAGCCGGCTTTACAAGGAATGTTAAAGGATCGTCTCAAGTCATCAAACCCTAAGAAAAGAGAACAAAAACATGACAGAGAAAGGGAGGGAGGGAGGGGGGAGAGAGAGAGAAAGAGAGAGAGAGAGAGGGAGAGAGAGAGAGAGAGGAGACCTACAAAAGATGGCTTTGCCTGTTTAGGGTCTTCCGTTGTTCCTTATACATTTTGAAATTGTTTGTTCTAGTTCTGTGAGGAATGTCGTGAGTATTTTGACAGGGGTTGCACGGAACCTGCGGATTGCTTTGGGTAGTGTGGCCATTTTGATAGTATTGATTCTGCCAATGCAAGAGCACAAGACAGCTTTCCATTTCTTTGTGTCATTTCAGATTCTGGAGTATAGGTAACCTCCTCGATTAAGTTTATTTCTAGGCATTTTACTGTTTTTGACGCAATGGAAGTGTTTATCCCAGTTATAAAATTCTGGTTTTTAAAGTGGAGGAGGGGAAAAAAAAAAAAAAAAAAAAAGGAAAGGAAAGGCCACAAATGGCAAAATATCCTTCTTTCTTACGGGTGAATTGTATTCCATTCCGTGTGTGTATATGTGTGTGTGTGTGTGTGTGTGTGTGTGTGTGTGTGTGTGTGTCCCCTCTTTTTATCTATTCAAATATTGATGTGCACTTAGGATGCTTCCGTATCTTGGCCATTATAAATGATGTTGCTGTTAATAGCAGGGTGTGTGTATCTTTTTGAATTCATCCTTATTTTGCGGTTGGCTTTATTCCTTTGATAACTATGTAAGTTTAAAAAGCTAAAGCGCTAAACCTTCCTGGAAACAATGAACAGTACGTATATGTAAATTAAAAAATATGTGTGCAGTAAAAAATTAAAAAATAAATACATGAATAAAAAAGAAAGAAAGACAAGGAAATTAGCTATCAAGCCATGAAAGACATGGAAGAAACTTAGAAGACATCTTACTAAATCAAAGAAACCGGTCTGAAAATGTTACCAACTGGACAATTCCAACCAAAGGACATCCTGGAAAAGGCAAAGCTCTAGAAACAATAAAAAGATCGTGGTATCCAGGGGTTTGGGGAGAGGGAGGGAAGGAGGAATGAACAGATACAGCGTGTGGGATTTTTTTAAGGCGATGAAATTATTCCGTCGGATACCATAGTGGTGGCTACATGTCATTATGCATTTGTCAAAACCCATAGAACGTACGACATCAAGAGTGAACCGTCATGTAAACTATGGACTTTGATTGATAATAGCGTGTCCATGTCGGACCATCAGTTTGACCAAATAGGCCACACTGATGAGGGATGTTGAGGGGAGGGGAGGATATATGTGTGGGTGGGGAGGGCTGTGTGAGAACTCTCTGTATTTTCTGCTCAATTCTGCTGTGAGCCTGAAACTGCTCTAGGAAATAAAGTCTATTAATCAAAAAACAAAAACAAGAACAAACACAACGAAACAAAACAAAACAGCCAAATGAGGTGAACCAGGATTCAGTCATCCAAAATGGAGCTGGACGGCCAGTGGGAGGAACTTGGTTACAGACATAGTCTTGTTTCGGGGAGGGGCACGTTGTCCCCTCCCTCTACACATCTTGAGTCCTCTGGGCTGGACTGATCCAAAAATGGACCCCAGACGGATCGTTGAGCAGGAGCGACAGGGAACCTCCTGTCTTTCATTCAAGCACTCATGTGTCCCCGAAGCAGGCAGCCTTTCTCCGTTTTAGGACAAGAAATCAGCCCTTTGTGCGAAATGGACCGGGCTGAGAGACTTTGGTTTTGGGTGACCCGTCTGTGAAGAATCGAGACGGAGTTTGGGTTTTGGGGGGGAAGCCCCTGAAAGAAGTCACGAGGTTGGTTGGTTTTCTCTAGGCTTCCGGGGCCTGAAGGCTCTCAGTGGGAGATCAGGGTGATTTCCTAAGTCCAGATGCAGGGAGGGCACCCTCCACGGAAGTGATTGATTTCCCGCTTTCAGGGAGACAGAAAGAAGAGTCTGAGGGTCCGGTCCCTCTTGCGTCTGCTGGCCGGCCCCTCGGCTTCTTCGGTCACTCTCATTTCTAACCTATCCGTGTGCCACGGAGGCACATACATGTTTGGGGTGGCCTCCCCTGGGTCCCGACACCGGCATCCATGGGGGGAGGGGGGGCATGAGTGGTCAGAACTGTATCAAGCTCAAGGGCGCCACCAACCGGTTTCAAAAACAAATCTGCCAGCAGCTGCTAGCTGCAGCCTTGTCGTTTCAAAGTTCCCGCCTTGCTCTTGTGGTGTTTTCTTTCGTTTCCCCTTCTCCACTTGCCCCGTGGGGTAGTCTGGTGACACACACTTCCAGTGCTTCTTTCTTGCATCTGTGTCTCCTGGGCTGCAGTCCTAAGAACCCCCCCCATCCCCCCCCGGCCCCCCCCCCCCCAATAAGCTCGTTTCTTTACCCTCCACCAGGTCTCCTGGCTTGGGAATCTCGGTTCACACCATGTGTCTCGTGTCCTCTCTGAATTCATGGGCCCAGCCATCCACCCTAAGGAGACGGAGGGAGGGAAGGAAGGCTTTGACCTGGCGACCTTCCTTGCCGGCATCCTCCGGATTTCGGACCCTTCAGTGTGCCACCCGCCACCCGCCATACCACCCTCACCCTGAGGCCTAGCCCTCGGGGCTCCGTCCACGCGGAAACCTGAACGCGGACGGACGGACCTGGATGGCGGGCGGGGTGGGGGTGGGGGGTGGAGGGGCTTGCTTCATCACCGCCGGAACCGTGGAGGCGACCGAGACAGACGCGTCCTTCAAGAGGTGAAGGGACACGTAGCCCGGGCTAGGTCCGTGCCACGGCATGTGATTTGGCTCTAAAAAGGAAACCAGGGGCCCGTGGAGCCGAGAGACCTGTGGGAGACAGGCGGGGCAGTTTCTGCGTGCACATGACTCCCTGAAAGGAGCCAATCTGAAAAGGTGGCATCCTGTAGGGTACCGGCTCTGGATGACGTTCATTCTCAAAAGGGCAAAAGCCCAGAGAGGGTGAAAAGATGAGTGGGGTTGTGTGTGTGCGGGGGTGAAGGTTGTGTCTCTCTCTCTCTCTTTCTCTCTCTCTCTCTCTCTCTCTCTCTCTCTCTCTCTCTCTCTGTGTGTGTGTGTGTGTGTGTGAGTGTGCGCGCGTGCGTGTGTGTGTGTGTGTGTGTGTGTGTGTGTGTGTGTGTGTTGTGGCGGGGGGGGTTGTTGATGAATAGGTGGAGCACAGGGGACTTTTAAGCAGCAAAACTCTCCGGTAGGTAGGCCCACGATGGGATGAAAACCAACGTGTTGGGTATGGCATTCCCTAAGATGGGGTGAACTGAAAGAACCCTTCTGGGTGTCTGCCCCTCAGCCGAAGTTTAAAGTCCTTCCTAAAGCCAGAAGGTAAAGACCCCCGTGAGCAATCTGAGCGGCCATTGCTGAGGGGTAAGAGCGAGGCCAGTGAATCCAGTGAAAGACTGACTGACTGACGTGGGGTCCTGGGTCCCTCGGCTCGACCCCCTTCCCCGGGAAACCGAAGCCTTCGACGCAGGGATGCGCTTTGACACGCTTATGTCTCATCAGAGAAGGTTTCTTCTGCCTGGCATTGTGTGACGGGGCCGAGAAACCCGTCCTCTCCTCCTTTGCATGAGGTAGCCGTCGCTCCCGCCTTGGCGCAGCGGTGAAGAAGGCTACCAGAAACACGGTTCTGCGTTTCTCTCTATACCGTGGGCGAGCGTCACGGCTTTTCCTTGCGTTTCACCATGCAGTCAGAGGGCATTATCAAAACTAAGCGTGCCATCCAAATTTTCCTTTTCCTTTTTTAAAGTGACTGTCAAGAACTTAGGCAGCATCGAGTGAAAACGTTGGGCACCTTCATCTCTTGGTTTGTATGGAGCCAGCTAGGTCATCAGACCCACATCACCATGATTTCTGAATTCTAAGATACTTTCCAATCCATGATATTGTACATTCCTGGGTCCTGGGATGTCATTCTGGTTGATCAGGTCAAAGGGAATGTGTCCCTCCGTAGCACTGATTAACACGTCAGCTTATTTAAACGACAACAGAGGAAATTCCCTTCGGGCGATATTCATTCCACACGCTCAAGGAAACCGATAGGTTGTGTGCCTGAGCCCACACAGTGTGACGCAAGAACGGGGTGGGGGTTGAGGGAGGGGGAACTCTGGCTAGTGTCCGGGACCTAACGGGAGATAGAGTGGAGGGTGATTTTTGCCCTTCTTCAGGGTCAGGGTGAATCGGCCCGAGGTTGACTTGTGCGCTCAGAAAGAGGGCCTTTATCGGATGCCCCGAGCCGACTTTTCTTTTCTTCTTCTTCTTCTTTTCTTTTTTCAGTTTTATTGATATAGGTTTGACATACAGCCCTCTATCAGTTTCAGGTGTACAGCACAATGATTTGACTTCCATAGATTGTGAAGTGATTATTAGGTAACTTTAGTGAACATGAAACAACGATATTTTAAAAGGGGGTTTAATCAACAGAACTGCTGTTTATGATGATCATCTATTCCTAAGAGAAAGGACAGATGAACACTCCAAAATGCAGGAAGTGCATAGGCACAGAATGATGAACAATCTTTACCCGTGCAGACGTTTTGACACCAGGATACGTGGAAAGCTGAAGTCTTAGAACATAGAAATATTTGGCTCTCCATTTGACCTGGAAATCTCCTTGTTGGAAAGAAGCTAATTTCTCCTCCTCATCCTCGTCCTCGTCCTCTTCCTCCTCCTGTCTTTTTAATTTAAAAAACAAATTTTTTTTAACAAAAAGTTTTTATCTTTTTGGAGGGGGGACGGGTCGTTAGGTGTCTTTATCTACGTTTTAAGTAATTATTTAGATTTATTCTACGTTTTCAGTGGTGGTAGTGGGGACTGAGCCCAAGGCCTTGTGCATGCTGAGCACGCACTCTACCGCAGAGCTCTACGCTTTCCCAGAAAGGAGCAAATTCCTAAACATAGAGCTGGATGAGCAGGTCAGCTTTTTGATCTCATAGAAGCAGCGGCCCTGTTCTCTGGGGGAACCGTCCTTATCTTGTCCGTCTCGACAACGTCAGAAACGTCTACATAGCTCACAATGGCCTGAGACTGAGGCCAGGGGGCTGAATCAGGTAGAACCTGAAACCAAATGGAAGAAACAAAAAAGGGGGGGGGGGCACGCGGAGGCCTTTTTAAACGTGCACACTGCTGCGAGGGCTCCCTCGTCGAAACTCTAATTCGCAGCCTTCTTAAGGAGAAATATACATCTGAAACGTCTTTTTTTCCACGCAGAGTTTAAAAGCTTTCACCCTCCGAGCCGAAAAACCTTACCCGTCCCATCGGTTCTTTCTAAGTGAGTGGGTTCTCTAGTGTCCTACGCGTCTGCTGGGAAACAAGCTGCTGGAAAACAAGCAACTAGAAACCAAGCTGCACCAACATTTCCATGAGCTTAAAATCTTACATTCACACTTAACTTGCTTAAAAATGCACACGCTTGCTTTGTTTTCATGTTTTACACAGTAGATGACCTAGAACATGCATGATGCTAAAGAAATTGTGTGAGGGGCAATCCTGAGATTGACCGTGAGGGCACAAAGGATGGCAGATATTTCCTTAGGGTAAAACAATGGACGGTCATGGGAAGCCAGATCAGCCATTAACAGAACTTGGTTCTGGCAGGAAAGCATGCGGTTTAACCCCGGGGAAATATTTGCTATCTCGAGATGTCCCAGAGGCAATCACAGGATATACGCTTAGAAATTTTGCATCCCCGGAGGAGGGTGATTGTTCCTGGAAGGGTTAGGCCTGAAATGAATCAGTTAGCCAGCAAGCAGAACTTCGTGCTTCTGGTATGAAATATCTAAAGCCCCACCTCTTTGATCGCATATCTTCCCCCCCCCCCCCCGAGCCGTAGACTCCCAATAAACAGGCTGTCGACCAGGCTTTTGGCACTCTAGATCCACGAGACCTTGAGTCCCCTGGTCCCATTTTTGCTCTTTACTTTGTCTCTTTGTTTCTTAATTCTTGCGTCGCCCGTCCTCAGACACGGTCCCGAACTGCGCTGGACGCAGCACCCGTCCTACCCGACTCATGAGTGACCTATAGTTTTTAAATGAAAGCTACAAAGTCTCTGGTCATGTCGATCTGCTGGTCTCGTCTGTATGAGACAGGGCATTACCTGAGTTTCAGAGACATACACAGACACACACAGACAGACAGACACACACACACGCGCGCGCGCGCGCACACACACACACACACACACACACACACACACACACACACACTCTAAAGGGAAAAAAGAACAAAGAAAGAGAAAGAGAAAGAAAAAGGCTCAGGGGAATAAAGGATTCGCTTGCTCTCTGTGACATGACCCAGCAGACCTAGTTGTCACAAGACAGGAAGCTCAACTCTCCATGTTTACATTATGTGTTCCTGAGCTTTCTTGCAGAAAATTCTCATGCATTTCTTTCCCCTCACGGAAGTCTTCTCTATTCCCCACAGAGCCTGGGGCGATGGCTCTGCACCCTGGAGGCGCCTGCGGCCGAGCCAAGATATTGGATGATTTGTGGAAGTGATCAGTGATCCTGAGACAAAGCCCTTCCTTTAGGTAGAAAAGCAAGTGGCCCCTGCTGCTCAGGGAGCTGGTGCTCCCCTTCCCCCCCTCCCGTCATGCCACCTTCTCCTTTGTGCACAAGCTATCGCTTTCGCAACAGAGCTTGGCTTGCCTGAGAGTCTTGTGGAAGCCATCCTCATTTCTATGGTACTGCCGTCCAAGGATCTGGAAAGGGCCCAGTCCCATGTATGCATGTAGGCACGTGTGTACGTCCCCGGCTTGTAGGCCTGACGTGTTTCTCCCTCCAGATACACTTGCCAGAGTTCATTCACGAAAGAGCTCTATGGAACTGGTTTTCAAGGGAACATGCAGGCAGGGAATGCGAACAGGAAGGAACCCAAATGTTTTCCTTCAGGTTGACATGATCTGGGACAGATCCTTCCATCCAGAAAACCAAATGTCAAGGGATTGGTCTCGTGAAAAGAGCCATGTCTTGATTGTGATGAGCAGCGTTCGAGGTGAAACTTTTTGCCTCCCTAGGTTTACCCCGAATCCTTGAAGTTCCTGTGGGTTACCTCTGTCATGAAATGTGTCAGCCAGAAAAATAAAATAAAATAAAATAAAATAAAATAAAATAAAATAAAATAAAATAAAATAAAGAGTCTGGGAGCGATGGCTGGCTCGGTCTCAAGTCTCAGGAAGTGTTCACATCCCAAGCAGTCCTGGGGGGTAGTGTGTGTGTTGGGGGGGGGGGGAGGCGGCCCGTCTCTGAAAAATTGGTGCCTCCTCCACGTAGTTTTTGGTCCCTTGCAACTGGAGCGTCTGGCGACGTCCCTGGAATGTTTAGATCGTTTCCAAAGAAGATGAGATACGGAAGCGTTCGTTCCTGGCTCCATGAGTCGAAGGGGACGTGCTTTGATATCCTTCTGATAGGAAAGACTCGAGATCTGTCAAGTGTGTTGGCCGACATGACTGGTATACCTTCGGAGGACGGATGGACCGACAGACAGACAGACAGACAGACAGACAGACCGGAATACACACATACTTACTTACTTACATACGTACGTACGTACATACATACATACATACGTATGTGCATACATACATATATACATACAAGTAAAATAAAATAAAATAAAATAAAACAAAACAAAACAAAACAAAACAAAACAAAAGGATGCTGTGAGGAGAAAGTGTCTGTTTCTGGCTAGGACCAAATCGTGTCCGTACGTGGACCGGTTGGGAAACACTTGTGTCCCAGATGGTTCACCGTGACTTCCTCGTGAACATTTGCTGTGACCGATTCGGGCTTGCTTCGGAATAGTCACGGTCTCCGGAATAGTCACGGTCTCGTTCTGAGGAACGTCTCCTGGAAAGCATGTGGAGACCATCTTCGTCTGCCGTCCTTAGGAAACGTTCCAGCAGAGCGGGTGTCCGAGAGCCTCTAGGGGCGATGGCTATGCTTAATGGACTTCTGTCCATCTTCAGGCCGAATTTCGTGGAAGCATGCTGATCTGGCCAGCTGACAAGTCTGAATGGGGGTGATTTTTGGTAGAAATGCGCGTCCTTGGAGAGACCAGGGGAAGGGGAGCATGTCTCAGTGGAAACTCTCGTACAGCGTGATAGAGATGAGAATGCGGTTCTGTGTCATCATCTTTGCGTGCTTCCCGCCACCCTCCCCCTCCCCACCCCGCCCTGCCTTCCACTGATACGCTGGGCCACGTCACGCGTGCTTCGAGTTTTCTCCGATAGTTGGCCAACGCTCTTCCGACTCCCGTTGCCCATGGTTCTCCCGCTTTGGACTTGGCATCCTCGAGAACCAAAGCCGCCCTTTCCCTGAAGCCCCGCCGAGCCGGACTGAGCAGCTGGACATCTGCTGGAGAGAGATCACTGCCGTGTCCCCTCTCGAGACCCTCCTCCTGCCCATTGCTGTGGAGGCCGCTTGGAAAGTGGACCTGAACCCGCATGCGTTTTTCAGGCCGCCCGAGCCTCTTCGAGCCCGACGCCTAGACATCTTCCAGAGTGGTGGCGCTCCGGACTCACACCCGGGGTTTCTCGTTGGCTTCGGCCACGGACCTTTGTCTTCCTGGAACGAAAGACCAGACCGGTTTCATCAGGTGGAACCATCTGCCTGGTGGCGGGACTGTCGTGGAGCCCTATGGACCACCCCGAAATGTATGTGCAGCCCAAGGGTGATCTCTCCAGCTGAACAACCATCGAGGCCCAAAAGGATCCCCCCCCCGCCCCCGCCCCGGGAAGAAAGAAACTTTGACCTTGACCCTTAGCTGCCCGAATGAGAATTTGGATCGGGGTTGGGTAGGGTGATAGAGATCTCCCTTGGCCCAGTTCCCGTGCGCAGGACTTTCAATGACTGTGTCTTCCTGAAAGGACACCCGCCCCCTGACCATGCTGTCTCGTCATCAGTTTGTTTCCACGAGGGATGAAGTGTCATTGTGTGCACGGCAAAGTTGGCCGCTGCCTGTTCGGTCCGCCATCGCTCCGTAAAGGACCGAGGAAGTGTGCGTCGTGACCAGTGACAGATTTCGGAGCCCGTGGGTGGTGGACGGGTGTGTATCTGTTATCCAGGTCACGCGCGACGCGGTGTGTCGTGGTGTGGCCCGCCCGGCCACCCCACCTCCCTTCCCCCATGGAAAATCAAGAGAGAGTATTGCCCGAGACAGACGAAAGTGCAGCCACGAAACCTAAAAGGATGACCCTGGATGTCAACTTGGAGGTGGCTAGGAGACGGCTGAGCATGCATAGGACCACACTGCCACCGTGTGGGATGCTGCACATGTGTCGCCGTCGTGGTTTTCAGCTCCTCCACCTATTGCCCTCACCTACATCCACTCTTTATCTCACTGAACTCTTTTTGAACTCTTTTTTTTTTTTTTGGGAAGACAGTGAGAATTTTCTCTCTCTCTCTCTCTCTCCCTCCCTCCCTCCCTCCCTGTCTCTCTCTCTCTCTCTCTCTCTCTCTCTCTCTCTCTCTCTCTCTCTCTCTCTCTCCTACTCTCTCTCATAATTGACCTGACAATAGGATGTCAGTTTTCACGTGTCCAACATAGCGATTCGGGATTCTTCCATGTTCCACGATGATCACCGCGATGAGTCTGGTTACGGATCCGTCACCGGACAGCGTCATGACAATAGTATGGA
This sequence comes from Vicugna pacos, assembly GCF_048564905.1. Taxonomy (NCBI): domain Eukaryota; kingdom Metazoa; phylum Chordata; class Mammalia; order Artiodactyla; family Camelidae; genus Vicugna; species Vicugna pacos. The sequence goes on along the minus strand of NW_027328721.1, from coordinate 41,958,841 downwards.
TTGACTCGACTCGCCCTGCTGTCCATGACAACCCGTGATTAATGTATTTAATAATTGGAGATAACTGGAAGCTTGTACTTATTCCTCTCCCTCACCCATTGCACTCATTGTTCCTTCTTGGTATCCATGAGCCTGTTTCAGCTTCCTTGCATGTGTTCCTGCGTATTGTCTTGGGGATTCTGCCTCGAAGTGACAACATCCCTCTTGGACTTAGGTCACTTGGTTAACATCATCCCCTCAAGGTGTAGGTCTCTCCAGACCACGTGACACTGTCCATTCGTCCATCCGCGGGCCCTTAGTGGAACTGCCGGGTCTTCCAGGAGTTTCCTGTGGGATGTTTTGAGGGACTTCTGTCCTGTATTCCCTAATGGCTTTCCTCCACCTCCGTTTTGCCCTCTCCCCCTCGCCCCCACCGCCAACCCCTGTTCCGTGTTGCCTTCTGTCTTCTGTCGGAGAGCGGATTCTGTCAGGTATGAGTCCATAGCTCTGTGTCCGCCCGCCAGCCCGCCCACCCGGCCCCATCGAACGGTGGTCTCTATCACATGTTCCGTCAGAAGCAGGCACTTTCTGCTTGTTTTTGGAACTTGCTGTCGTGATTCCAGGTTCTGGGCCTGTCTGGATATCTCTTAAAAACAGAAATGCGTGCGTTTTCCCCCTTTTTTAATTGTTTTTGTTTACTTATTTATGTATTTACTTGCTTACTTATTTACATATATTTATTTATTTAGGCTTTTTTTTGTTGTTGTTGTTCTTGTTGCTGTTGTTGTTTTTGGTTGTTGTTTGCTTATTCGGGGAGGGGAGGTAATTCGTTTCTTTTGCTGGTTTGTTGCCTGACTTAGTGATTGCCTGACTCACCGACTTCCTTATTTACTTGAACGGAGGTCCTGAAGATCGAACCCTGGACCTTGCGCGTGCTGGACAGGCACTCTGCCGCTGAGTTCTACACACCATCCTCCCCCGCCCCCGCCCCTTCCCCATTTGGATACAAAATAATTTTTTTTTTCTTTTAAACTGAAAAAGTCAGTTTGGGTCTCCTGCCCGTGTTTCATCATTGGTTTGTTGGCTTCTAGGAGGTGGAGTTGACCGAGTTCTTGGACTGTTTAGGAGAGGAACCCCTGATGGGCTGTGGTGGTGCTTTTTCTACATTTTTGTTTGTTTGTTTGTTTGTTGTTGTTGTTGTTTTTTGTTAAAACCCCAGAGTAAGTTCTACAACTTGATTTCCCTTTGGTGGTGGGTTTTGTCGTTTGTTTTCATGTTTTTTTTTTTTTTTCCACATGGGGCTACAGTTTCCTTGTCCACGTGTGACTGTGTGTCAAACACACACACCGACACACACACACAGACACAGACACGGGCACACATGCACACACAGACACGCGGATGCCCATGCACAGTGTTGTTCTGTGTAGATGCACTGAACCTCGATTTACCGAGCGGGTGGCTATCGACTCGCCCCCCCCCCCCCAACCGCCGCCCGCATTTTTTTGTTTTTCCTCCTCCTCCCTGTGGTTGTGGTCAGCCGTGCTGACGTCCGTGTTCTCACGACCGACCGCGAGTGCGTTTTCCCCACGCGCCCATTTGTTGTCTTTGGGCTTTGTCGTGATCTGTGCCAAGATCGATTTTTCTTTCCACTTCGATGGGGTTGACGGTCTTCATCCTTTCTTTTCTAGCTTCTGGGCTTTGCCTGTCTGCTTTCAAAAGACCTCCTGCATTCGAGAGGACGGACTCCAAAGCCGATTCCTGCGTTGTTCTCGGAGCGCTCGCCTGGTTTCGGTTTGCCAGCCCCCGCCTTCCCTCCCTGTTTCCCTCCTCCCCTTCCCACCCCCCCCCCCGCCGCCGGGAACCCGGGATCTCGTCCTGGTCGCTCTGGGCCACCCGCCGGCGTGTCCGTGTGATCTCCCCCGCCCGGGGAATCGCGTGGGGAGCGCGTCCCCTTCGCGGCAGCCGCCCGGCCGGCCGGCCGTGTCTTGCCAAACCCCGGCTCCCTCCGTCCTCCCCGCCCTGATCTGCTGCCGGGGTGGGTCGCGTCGCGTCGCGTCGCCTCATGCCGCCGTGCCGTGCCGTGCCGTGCCGTGACGAGGGTGAGCGGGCTCCGAGGCGGACGCCACGGGGTCGCGCCGGCCGGCCGCCCGGCGCCTCAGCCCGGGACGGTCTCGGGCGTTTGGGCGGCCGGCGGTCGGGATCGGTTCCGGGGACGTTGGCGACGGCTGTCGGGCGCCATCTGGCTGCCGCTCTTGAGATCGTCCCTCTTCTCCCGAGCGTCGGCGACCTCGGCAAGGGATGGGGCTCGGCGGCGGGGCCCGAGGCAGACTTCGGGGAGGCTGGCGACACCGGCGGTGACAGTCCCCGTGGCGCTGAGCCGCGGGCGCGTCCTGCTCTCGGCGCAGATTGGACTCGCAGGCTGATGAGGGGGTGACTGTCGCCGCGCTCCCGGGATCTCGTGTGTAGGGGGAAGCCGTGTGGCCTGGCCTGGTCGACCAGCATCCGCCTGTGCCCCTGCAGCCGCGGGGACCGACCCGAGCCGATCGGACACGGCCTGCGCCGTGCCGCCGCGGGGGAAAGGGACGGGGTGTCCCGCGCCCGGGCCGCCGGCGGCTAGGTGGTCCGGCCCTCGTCTGTGTCCCTTGGACGACTGCTCCCGAGGCGAGGAGCGGCCCGGGCCCAGTGCGGTGAGGCCGGGGACGGGCGCGCTGGGGTTCCCGGTCGTCGGAGGCGCCTCCTTGGATGAAATGTTTTCTGAGTCCCGATGGACCCGGAGACGTGGCTGGGCCGGCCCCTGTTGGCGCGGGAGGCCAGGGAGGGCGCCCCCCGGCCCGTAAGCCTGCCCGCGTGGGTTCCGGTGGCATTTGAGGGACCGAGACTTCATCCGGACTCGGGGACCGGCACGGGGGCGTCCTGCGAGGGATGTGGGGGAGGCAGGCTTTCCCCGGCCCGGTGCTCGGGAGCGGTCCCTCGTGGGGGGCCCTCTCCTCGGAGGCGCCTCTGTGGCATCTCCCCGAGTCCCCGGCCACGCGGGCGAGAAACGGGCAGGGCGTCCCCGGCCCGATCCCGTCTCCCTCTCGTCCCTTCCCATTCCCACTGCTCCTCCTCAACCCCTCCCCCTCCCCCTCCCCCCCCCGGTCGATCAGATGGCCCCCGAGAGCTTCGGGGCTGCCATTTATGGGGGTAGGGCTGGGGGCAGGTGGCCGGACCGAGGTCCCGGGGCCCCCCCTGCAAATCGTGGACCCGACCCGTTTCCGGGCGCTGTCATTTTTCCTTTCGTGTTGGGCATTTTCTGCCAGCAGATAGGTGCTGACACGGTCTTTCTCGGTGTCTGTCACCGAGTGTTGGGTCTCCGGACGCGTGTGGGGCTCTTGGGCTTTGTCTCTGCGTGAGCCCTGGCCTGGTAGAAGCTGACTCTGCTTCTGACACTTGAGCCGCCCGCTCGGGCCTGCGCGCCGGCTCTCGTGTGTGCGTCCGGCTGACGTGGCCCGTGGTGCCGCCTCCGGTCTCTGGTGGCCCGAGGGCGGTGGGGTGAGGTGGCGGCGTGGGTCTTTTACCCCGTGCGCTCCCTGCCGCAGGCACCCGGTGGTGGCCGGCACGACCCCACCCTCCCAGGCTCCGTGCCGCGTGTCAGGCATTCTCCGCCTGGGGTCGTTGGCCACTCTCCTCGTAGAGGAACGAGGAGTGGGTGGCGCCTGGCGAGGCTGAAGCAGGCCCCCCTCTGGTGGTTGTCCTCGCCGGGCCCTCCCTTCTGGCTCTGGGGCTTCCCTGCCCCATGGCTCGCTCGCTCGCTCGCTCGCTCGCTCACCTGACCGATGTGGTGACGTCATGCTCTCCCGGGCCGGGCCTAAGCCGCGCCAGACGAGGGACGGGACGTTCATGGTGAACGTGGCCTCTCTTCTCGTTCTGCCTGCGGGCCCCTCGCCTCTCCTCCACCGCCCGTGGGTGGCGGGGGCAAGGAAGGGGTGCGGACTCCGGCCCGACCTCGGTCTCCCGTGCCTCGTGGTGTCGGCGGGGCCGGGGTCTTGTGACGCGGCAGACACCTCTCGCCTCCTCGCCTGCTCGGCGTCTTGTCTCGCGAGCGGCCCTCCCCCGCGGTGGGGGAGGGCTGCCCCCGCCGCCACGCCACGTATCCCCTCGCCGGGGTGCGAGCGTGTCTCGCCTTGGCCCTCTGTGGTGCCCCTGGAGCGCTCCAGGTTGTCCCTCAGGTGCCCGAGGCCGAGCGGTGGCATCGCTTCCCGTCCCCAGCGTGTCCTCTCGGGTAACCCCTGCGGTGGTCGTGTGTCCCGAGCCACTCTCTTGAGCAGTGGGGGAGGGGTCGGGACGGTAAGCGAGGCGTGGCCCCGCTCCCCACCCTCGGTTGGGGCCGGGGCCGCCTCCTGGTCGTCGTCCTCACCCTGTACGGGGGGGACTGACGTGGCCGGGCGCACGCCGGGTGGGTCCCCCCCTCTGCGGGGCTCGCGCCCGGGCGTGGGAGCGGACGTGGTGGGGCCGGGTGATGTGCCGGTGGGGGCGGGCGCCTGTCTCGTCCCCACGCGGCCTTGGGTGCGTCTCCTCGCGAGGCGGCACGGGCTTTCCCCGGCCCCGACCGCGAACGCTCGCTTTTCGGCCCGCTGCTTACCCCTACCGCAGGCCCCTCCTGCCCAGCCGAGCGCTGACGTCCACCTCGGCGGACTTCCGTAGGCCTGAAGGGGGCCCCCGCTGGGTAGGGGGCGATGCGCCCTCGGTGAGAAAGCCTTCTCTAGCGATCTGAGAGGGGAGCCTTGGGGGGTACCGGACAACCCCCAGCCGCCGCTCCTCCATCCAGAGCGTGCAGTCGCCACGGGGAAGCGACTGCCGCAGCGTGTGGGCAGGGCCCCGCCGCTTTGGCGTGTGGGTTGCGCCGGCCCCGCGGCGGGGCCGTGTGCTGCTCTTTGCCTGCTGTGGCCCGCGCCTCCCCCCTCCGAGTCGGGGGAGGGTTCTGCCGGGCCGGGCCGGGCCCGGCGTCTGGCGCGGGGCCGTGCGAGCGCGCGTGCGTGCGCGCGGGCTTTGCCTCCCCGGTGCGTGCCGTGGGGGGAGGGGCAAGGCGGTCCACCCCGACTTTGCCCCCCGTTGTCTCCCCGCCGCGAGGAGCCACCCCACGTGTTCCGGTCCCGAGCCGCAGCCACCGGTGGCGGTGCGTGGGCTACGGGTCGGGCCGCCTCGCTCGGGAGCGTTTCCCCGGGCCGCGAGGCCTGGGGGCGAGCCAGACGAAGCAGGATGATGTGGGTGGTGGACGGACAGACCGGACAGACAGACAGACGGACGAGTGAGCGAGCGGAAGGGGCTACCCTCTGGAGTGGGGGTTAGCCTGCTGCGCGCGAGTCCCGGCGGCGGGGCCGGGGTGTGGGAGGAACCGCCGAGGGTTGGCTGAGGCCGGCCGGCGTCCTGGGCGTCGCGGGGCCGCCCCCACGTGTGGGGGTGGTGGGATCCTGCGCTTGTTTCCCCGGCGGCCCGGTCGTGTCTCGGGAT
>NW_027328721.1:41913369-41940869 GCF_048564905.1 Vicugna pacos | reverse complement strand
CCGAGTGGATCCCCTCCCCCCACGAGGTCGACCAGCCGCCGCGGCCCTCTGTCTGTCTCGCCGCGGCCCGAGGGGATCTCCGAGTGGATCCCCTCCCCCCACGAGGTCGACCAGCCGCCGCGGCCCTCTGTCTGTCTCGCCGCGGCCCGAGGGGATCTCCGAGTGGATCCCCTCCCCCCACGAGGTCGACCAGCCGCCGCGGCCCTCTGTCTGTCTCGTCGCGGCCCGAGGGGATCTCCGAGTGGATCCCCTCCCCCCACGAGGTCGACCAGCCGCCGCGGCCCTCTGTCTGTCTCGCCGCGGCCCGAGGGGATCTCCGAGTGGATCCCCTCCCCCCACGAGGTCGACCAGCCGCCGCGGCCCTCTGTCTGTCTCGCCGCGGCCCGAGGGGATCTCCGAGTGGATCCCCTCCCCCCACGAGGTCGACCAGCCGCCGCGGCCCTCTGTCTGTCTCGTCGCGGCCCGAGGGGATCTCCGAGTGGATCCCCTCCCCCCACGAGGTCGACCAGCCGTCGCGGCCCTCTCGCCCTCTCGCCCTCTCGCTCCCTGTGTCCTTACGGGATCCCCGAGTGGATCCCCCCCGCGAGGTCGACCAGCCGTCGCGGCTCTCTCTCTGTGTCTCTCTCTCTCATCGCGTCCCGAGTGGATCTCTGAGTGGATCCCCCCCACGAGGTCGACCAGCCGTCGCGGCTCTCTCTCTCTGTGTCTCTCTCTCTCTCTCATCGCGTCCCGAGGGGATCTCCGAGTGGATCCCCTCCCCCCACGAGGTCGACCAGCCGCCGCGGCCCTCTGTCTGTCTCGCCGCGGCCCGAGGGGATCTCCGAGTGGATCCCCTCCCCCCACGAGGTCGACCAGCCGTCGCGGCCCTCTCGCCCTCTCGCCCTCTCGCTCCCTGTGTCCTTACGGGATCCCCGAGTGGATCCCCCCCGCGAGGTCGACCAGCCGTCGCGGCTCTCTCTCTGTGTCTCTCTCTCTCTCTCATCGCGTCCCGAGTGGATCTCTGAGTGGATCCCCCCCCACGAGGTCGACCAGCCGTCGCGGCTCTCTCTCTCTGTGTCTCTCTCTCTCTCTCATCGCGTCCCGAGTGGATCTCTGAGTGGATCCCCCCCCACGTGGTCGACCAGCCGTCGCGGCCCTCTGTCTGTCTCGCCGCGGCCCGAGGGGATCTCCGAGTGGATCCCCTCCCCCCACGAGGTCGACCAGCCGCCGCGGCCCTCTGTCTGTCTCGCCGCGGCCCGAGGGGATCTCCGAGTGGATCCCCTCCCCCCACGAGGTCGACCAGCCGCCGCGGCCCTCTGTCTGTCTCGTCGCGGCCCGAGGGGATCTCCGAGTGGATCCCCTCCCCCCACGAGGTCGACCAGCCGTCGCGGCCCTCTCAGCTGCCCGTGGCCCGAGGGATTGTACTCCGTGTGCCTATGCGGCTTACCTGGCCTCCTGTGGCCCCAAGGATCTCTAGTTGACCGGGCGTCCTTGGTTATTGGATGATCTGGGTTGCTTCACGTCATGTAGGGATTTTTAGTTTGCATGCTTGGCTTAAGTATGTGTGTCTTTGTCTGTCTTTGTCTGTCTGTCTGTCTGTCTGTCTGTCTGTCTGTCTGTCTCTCTCTCTCTCTCTCTCTCTCTCTCTCTGTATGCGGTGTCTGTACGCATGCGCGTCCGTGTCTATGGACTTTTCTTTCTTCGGGCGGGTAGGCGTCATTTGGCTTATTTGATTTTTTTTTTAAACTTTTCTTCCCCGTGTTCCACGGTACCATCGTGTTTATCTATTCTACATGTGGAGATCCCAGTCCCGTCCCACCGCCCTTACCCCTGACAACCTCAAGTTTGTAATCTGTCGGTCTGTTTCTGTTTTGTTAGTTAGTTCGTTCGTTCGTTCGTTCGTTCGTTCGTTCGTTTTTCTTTTGGAAATCTGTTCACCTAGGACTATAACTGTTTGTACGAAACAGATAGTAATAGAATCTCAAGCCCATCCTACCGAGAACAAAACGTTTCAAAGAGAAAGAAAGGAAGGAGAAGGGGGAAAAATAAAAGTCTCTATATTTTCTTGCTTCCCTCTGTCACTCCTGATGGTTTAGATGTCTTCTTTTACAATTTTGTGTTTATTCTGTTTGGAATGAACGGGAGTGATCACCTTTCCGGGGATGAGTGTCTCATGTTTGTACCGTCCTGCTTCTTCTCTATTTAGAGTAGACCTGTGGATGTTTCTTTTCACATGGGTTGAGTGTTGCAAAACTCTTTTAGTTTTTGCTTGTCTGTGAAGTTCTTTACCTCTCCTTCTATTCTAAAGGATAGCTTTGCTGGATAGAGTATCCTAGGCTGCATTGTTTTGTTTTGTTTTGTTTTGTTTTGTGTTTCATTCAGGAATTTCAATAGATCTTGCCACTCCCTTCTGGCCTGACGTGTTTGTGGAGAGAAATCCGCTGAGAGCCTTATGGGGGTTCCCTTGGAACTCACTCTTTGTTTTTCTCTTGCCTAAAGGCATTTAGGATCATTGCTTTCTCCTTGACTCTGACCATCTGGATTAGGATAGGTCTCGGTGTGGGTCTGTTTGAGTTCTCCCTGTTTGGCACCCTCTGAGCCTCCTGGACTTGGATATCGGATTCCTTCTTTAGAGCTGGGAAATTTTCAGTCATGCTTTCTTCAAATACCTTTTCGACCCCCTTGCTTCTTCCTTCCCCTTCTGGAACCCCTATTGTGCGTAGATGGGCACGCTTTCGATGGTCCCGTAGGTCCCTGAGATTGTTTTCGTTGTTCTTTATTTGTTTTTCTCTCAGCTGTTCTGATTGGGTTCTTTCTGTTGTCCTGTCTTCTGGGCCACTTATTCGCTCCTCGGTGTGATCTAGCCTCCTTTGGACAGCCTTTAGACCACTTCTCATGTCAGCCAGTGAGCTGACCAGTTCTCCTTGACTCTTCTTTAGAGCTTCGATTTCGTTTTTGACGTACAGTATACATCTAAACACTATCACTTGGAGTTCCTTCGGTACTTGGATCTCTCCTTTTTTGAAATCTTGATCTAGCAGGCCATCCGTGTCTATTTTGTGGATCGTGCTTTCAGGGAATTTCTCTGGCTCTTTTCATTGGGAGTGGTTCCTCTGCTTCCTCATGCTGCTCCTATCTCTCTGGCACTGTGGCTTAAGGAGTATCAGTTATCTATTGTGGTCCTTAAGGAGTTTAGGTATTTATCTAAAGCCTATACAGGAATAAAACTTTAAAAGGGGGGGAGAGGGAGAGGGAGAGGGAGAGGGGGAGAGAGAGAGAGAGAGAGAGAGAGAGAGAGAGAGAGAGAGAGAGGGAGGGAGAGGGAGAGGGAGAGGGAGATAGAGGGAGACGGAGAGGGGGATAGGGGGAGAGAGAGAGACAGAGACAGAGACGGTGGGAGGGGGAGGGGGGTGGGGGAGCCGGATTTTAAAAGAATGGAGGAAAAAAAGGTTTGAAAAGAGTGTACAAGCAATAATAGAAGAGCAAGTGGAAGCAGAAGAGCGATCGAGGTGAGACGTCTTCTAAAAGCCTTTAAAAAATAGAAAAGATCAGAAAATAAAACACAATTGTTTCAAAAGTAAATTTTTAAAAGGTAATCGGAAATAGAACAGACTTTAACAAGAGATAAAACACAGGATTTGAAAAGGAGGGAGAAAGAAAAGGTTTGAAGACACTGTGTAATCAATAATAGAAGAGTAAGTGGAAGCAGAAGAGCGATCGAGTTGAGACGTCTTTTAATAACCTTAATAAAAAGGAGAAAAAAGATCGAGAAACGATATCTGAAACCTGTAAATAATCAATAACAGGAGATCTAAACCAAGAGAAGAGAAAAAGGAAAGGGGGTGGATGTTTAAAAATAATAATAAGAAGAAGATTTTCAAGGAAACATTTAAAAGGGATTAAAACCGTCAACGTAGACGACTGTTCAAAAGTCAAGGTTAAAAAGGTAACAGAAGGTAAAACCGATAGAAGAGAGATTAAAAAAGAGAAAGGAAAAGGAAAAAAAAAAGGGGGGGGGGGGACGTGTTCCCGGCACCGCGGTCGGATGCTGCGTTCCTCCCGGGAAGGAGGGTGGCTGGCTGGCCGCCCGCCCTCTCCCGGCCCCGGTCGTTCCGCTGCTCCGTGCGGCTGTGTGCTCCGACTCGGGTCGGCGGCGCTCCTCTCCGTAGGTGGGCTCGGGGAAGACCGTGGAACCGCCCCGCCCCTAGCTGCGTCCCAAAACTCGGCTCCTTCTTAGTCATGGTGGCGCGAGTTCTCTGAGGTACCGGGGCAGAAATATCCTATCTGCCTCGGGCTGTAAACGAATCTCAGTCCTGCCTAGAAGGCTGCGGAGCCCCCGGGTGCGGATTCGAGTCTCGGCCCCGCCCCCGCCCGCATGCTGCACGCCAGAGGCTATGGCGGCTGTGGCTGCGTCCCGCCTCTCTTCTCGCGAGAAGCGCCGGTGATGGCGCCGCGGATCTGAGGAGACGGAGGCTACGGCGCCCCTCCCCCCAGGGCACACCGGCCGTGTTGCTTTGCCTTTCTTTTCCCGTCATGTATGGGGGGGGGGCGGGTTGTTCTGCTCTGTATCCCCTCCCGGCCGCCGCCCCGGTCCTCCGCCCGGCTCGTGCGGCCTGTCCCGGCCCCTGGCTGCCGGCCTGCGACTCGGGCTGGGTGTCGCGGGGACCCTCTGTGCCCCTTTCACTTGGATCGGTCGGTCAAGGGGTGCTCTGGGTAGATCTGAGGCTCGGGGGCGCCCCCTCCGTCCCGTCGGCCTCTCCGTTGGAGAGGGGCAGTTTTGGCGAACGAGCCCTATTCCTCCTCTGCCGCTCCCTCCCCGCGGGACCGGTCCCTCCCGCACTGTTTTGCTTTTTACTCTTTCTTTTCTCCTTTTCTCCTACCAGATTTTGGGCGTCTTTGTCTTTCGAAGAGGGCGGTGTTCTGTCGGAGTTCCGCAGGTGCTCTGATTGGCCGAGTGGGTCCGTCGATGTGAGTTTTGGTGTATTTGTGGGAGAGGGTGAGCTACGAGTGTCCTTCTACTCCGCCGTCTTGCTTCTCCGCGGGTTATTTTTGAAGAGTAGGTGCTGGGGATTGAACCCTGGGCCTTTATTTTTTGCATGCTAAGCACGGGCTGTACTGCTGGATCTCTAGGCCCTCCCCACCGCAACACCCCCCCCCCCTTTCCCACCGCCTCCATAGTACTCGATGAATCTCCTGACTAGATATCTATGCTTCCTTGGAATGGGGCCGTCCGTTTCTTCATCGGATGGATGGACGTCTGTGGATTCGTCTCGTTTCTCTCCACTGCGGTGGGTGGCATCGGGGCGTGGGGTGGGGTTGAGTGGCGTGGGCTGGGAACTGTTCTTCACATGTAGAGGTGGAGCGGAGCGATGAGGATGGTGACTTTTTCCCCCGAGTGCTCACGCCGGGTGATGGAGGCCTGTGGTCTCACTTGGAAGAGGACTCGGGTGACTGGAACAGAGCCCGTGTGGGGTCGTTGTGGAGGGAGGAACTCCACCCCCCCAGCCCCAGCCCCAGCCCCAGCCCCGGCACTTGTACCTCATCGAGGGACGGTCGGCCGAAAACAAATGAAAGCTGTCAGAGGTGGAGGTGGGGGTGGGGGTGGGGGTGAAGGGGTGGGTGGGGGTGTGTGTGTGTGTGTGTGTGTGTGTGTGTGTGTGTGTGTGTGTGTGTGTCCGTCCCCGTTCCCCGTACCACAGTCCCTGGTCGAGGCCCCCCGAGCGGAGAAACGCACGCCAGGCCGTCCGTGCTCCTGGTTGTCCGGCCGCGTGTCCCCGCCGCCCAGAGATCCCGAACCGTCCCGCTCGCTCCCCTGCCGGGTGCCGTGTGCCACCTGCCTGTCGGCCGGGCGCTATTTTAGACACTGCGAAGAAGTCGGCCGGACGGCCGGGCCGGGCCGGGCCGGGCCGGGCCGAGCCGAGCCGAGCCGAGCCGAGCACGTCCAGGCCGAGGTGGGTGGTGCTGGGTTCGGAGGAGTGGGGTACAAGCGGGAGGCGGGCGTCGATGGAGGGGAGGGGGAGGAGGAGGGGGAGCAGGGATGACGATGGGCTGGGGGGCTTGGCGTGTGGGGTGGGGGTGGGAGGGATGGTAGCCATCCTATGACTTTCTCTCCCCACCCCGCCTTTGGCAAGTCTGTTAGAGTGACGAGGTTGTGCTGGTTTCTGGCTGGTGCACACCATAGTGATTGTGTTCTTCTTTTTCCTGGTCTTTTTCAGGAACCCTCGTCCCGAGGGACTGAATCTAGTGCCCTGTGCTGCGCGGTACGACCTAGGGGTCGAATCTGCCAGGAGAGGTCTTACAAGGATCTGGAGGATCCTGGAAAACTGCTACCATCCGGAATCCTACATGGATATTCAAGATCTTGCGGATGGATGGACGGACGGAAGACGGATCGAATGGAGGCCCCGCCCCATCCCCTGGACCCCTTGGCCCAGGAGGATCGTGATGGGTCTGGAAAGGACTCTTCCGACGAGGGTCTCGGGATGGACTTTCTCGGTCCGCGGAAGGTGTTTCTGCACAAAGAGGAAGAGAGGGGCGTTCTCGGCAGGAGAGCCCGAACCGCCTCCTTTCAGGGATCCGCTCCAGTCTGGGTCGGGGTCGGGGTCAGAACGCGACCACCGACGGCTCCCCTCCCTCGTCTTGGCTCTCCAACTTGGGAAACCCTCCTCCCTGCCCCCTCACCCATCTTCTCGTCAGCCTGCCTCCAGCTTCCCCGTGCCAACTACCTCTCTCATGCTGCCGGACTTTCCTCCCCCTTGGGCCGCCAGGAAGCTCTCCCACTCCTCCACGTGCTTTGGCTTGGAATCCCTGACAAACACAAGCGGTGCTGGAGGGCGGGGCCGGGGGCGGTGGCAGAAGGACTCCCTTCATCTTATGGGAGCGACTTTTATCTCCATAGGTGGCGATTGAGAAAACACATAAAATCACTCAGAAGAATACCCATGTGTAGTCTCCCGGACCTAGATCCGTGTCTGTCTGTCTGTCTGTCTCTCTCTGTCTCTCTCTCCATTTCGCTATTCTGTGTGTGTGTGTGTGTGTGTGTGTGTGTGTGTGTGTGTGTGTGTGTGTGTGCCTTTCTGTCTGTCTCCCTTGTCTCTCTTTCCTCTCCTCTCCCCTCCTCTCCTCTTCCCTGTTCTCCCCTCCCTTCCCCCCTCACCCCTCCGCTCCTCTCTTCTCCCCTCTCCTCCACTCCTCTCCTCTCCCCTCGCCTCCTCTCGCTTCCCCTTCCCTCCCCTCTTTTCCCTCCTCTCCTTTCCTGTCCTCTCCCCTTTTATCCCTCCTCTCCTCTGCTCTCTCTCTCTCTCTCTCTCTCTCCCCCCCTTCCCTTCCCTCCCTCCTCCCTACCCCCCCAACCCCTACCTTCACAGGGCCTCATAGATTGCAATCGGTTTCCATGAAATGTGATGAAGAGGGAATGAAGTTTAGAATGATATCCCCATGCCATCGAAACCTTCTTCCCCAGGGATAGCGAGTTATTTGTGGTTGTGTTTGTTTTTGTTTTTCTTGTTGTTGTTTTGGGGTGCAACGAGGGCACAGGAGGCGTTGGGAGTGAGGGTGATGTTTCTCTTTCTGTCTGTCTCCTCCTTAGGAAGGATTTTAAGAGGAGGGAGGACTCACAGAAATCTACCATCTCGTCTCGTACTGCAGCTGTGTTTGAGCTTCCTATACGATCTGGGCGGAACACTCCCCACCCTCACCTCAAGCCGCCATCGCCGCCCCCTCAGCCCCCAGCACCCCCGTCCAGTCCCGCGCTTGGGGCGGTGGTTGGGCATGGGGGGATGTTGGCGGGGTGGTCGTTGGTGGGGGTTGGGGTGGTGGAGGAAACCGGAAAACAGACCACTGTGGCACGTGGCTGACTGGGGCTTCAGGGTGAAGGAGGATGAATAAAATGGCCGGAATTAGGCTAACGGATTGCTTCGTTTTTGGGCGGGGGGGGGGAGGGGAGAGGAGGGGAGGATCATTAGGTCATTCATTCATTCATTCATTTGCTTGGGGGGGGTGTCATTCGGTTTCTTATGCTCGCCCTTAAAACGGTCGACTCTTCTGACTGACCGGTTGCTGCTCACGGTTCCAGGCCCGTTGTTGAAACTGGAAGCTATCGATCTTACTGTTTCTACTGTATTTCAGTCATTGCAAGTCATCATCGTGCTGGGTCTCTGAGTCCTTCTCCGAGGAGAAGGTCGGTCACGGGACTACTGACCTGACAAAATAGCCTGAGTGACCAAGAAGGCCACACCTTGAGTGCTTATGAGATAATGAGATCTAACTGCCAGCCTCTATAGAATGGGTCACCTGGGAGGCATCGTGACACCATGCTGAGTCTTCTGATGAGAAAACGATTCTGTGGATGGTGATCGATGCTTGATTGTTTGAGCTATGGCTCTAGAACCACCCCACCCACTCCATCCCCAAGGTGGGTACACAGTTTTGAAGACGCTAGCCTGCTGTGAATCCCCTTTGCCCGGCAGAGCGATAAAATGACCTCTTTTCTTCTAAGCTCCAAGACCTTGTCTCTGGATTCTTGGGCTCATCGGGGACGGGGGCCGATCTTTCGGCAACAAGCGTGCTTCAGAAACAACGGATGCCCGAGAAGGACACTCTGCCTCTCCCTCTTCTTCCGGGCCTGAAATGGGGAGGAAAAAATATCGCTTCCCCTGGAAGCCGGAGTCCAGAGCCCGCCATCCGGAGGGACTTCTGGCTTGGCCTTCTCCTGGGGTGGGGGGAGGGCACGCCACCGCACGTGTTCTTTGTCAACTCCCCGTTTCTCTCTTCTCGAGTTATCTCTTTGGGAAGGCTCCCACACTGGATGAAAACAGACAGACAGACAGGCTGGTATCTCTCCCTACCCCACCCTTCGCCCCCCAAATGACTGATCTTCTGTCCCATCAAAATCACCACTTGTTTTCCAACGTGGCTTTCTTGGATCCTGGAGGACTGACATCAACTTAGAGCCAAGATGGGCACAGAACTGAAGGACCTTCTCGGCTGGCCTAAGAAGTCTGTCATCGTGATGTGGGAGGTATTCTTCGAGGGACCTATCTGACTAAGTGCTTGACGGCCTTTTGGACTTTGAACCAACTTGGAGATAGGAACTAGGATGAGAGGGCCCCCGAAATAGCTCAGCAAACTCTTCTCCACCCTTAGAAGAGAGACAGACAGATAGACAGACAGACAGAGAAAGAGAGAGAGAGAGAGAGAGAGACAGACAGACAGACAGGCAGACAGACAGACAGTGTGTGTGTGTGTGTGTGTGTGTGTGTGTGTGTGTGTGTGTCTGTCTGTCTGCCTGCCTGTCTGTCTGTCTGACGGTCTGTCGGTCTGTCTGCCTGCTTATTGTAGGAACTCTCTGTCAATGGAAGTATAGTTGACTTACAATGTTGTGTTCATTTATGACGTACGGCATAGTGATTCACTTATTCACACACACACACACACACACACACACACACACACACACACGTATACTTTTTCAGGATAGGTTATTACAAGCTATTGAACATAGTTCCCTGTGCTAGACAGTAGGACCTACTTGTGTACCAGGTTTGTATAGGGTGGTTTATATCTGCTAATCCCAAACTCCTGATTTATCCCTCCGCCTTACCCCGTTCCTCCACCCTACCCTGTCCCCTGTGTTAACCATCGGTTTCTTTTCCATGTCTGCGAGTCCAGTCTGTTTCTGTTTTGTAAATAGGTTCCTTGGAGTCTTTTTAAAATGGAGTTATTTATGTATGGATGGGTGTCTTGACTTACTTTCAGATCCCACCTAGAAGTGATGGCATAGGATATCTGTCTTTCCCTGGGTGACTGACTTCACTAAAACTATGGAACGCTTCACGCATGGGCGTGTGTCGTCCACGTTCAGGGGCCGTGCTGATCTTCTCTGGATGGTTCCCATGTTAGTCTATGTCCTGTGGCAGCAAGCGCTTTCCTTAGGGTTTTTGTCTCAACCTGAAAGCCAGCCCGGAGACTGAAGGTCTTCTAGTTGCGTCCACTATCTGCCTAGGACCCTCTCCACGAATGTTTCCCATTTTCTCTCACCCTTTTGCCTTGGCATCATTGAGTACGAAAACGCTCCGTCTCCTGAAGCCTTGCAGACTGAAGCTGGACAACGGGAGGTAAACGTCAGAGAAATGGCCACAACAGCTCCTGTGCAAACCATCCTCGGGCCTGTTTTCGGGGGAGCCGCTCAGAGAGTTGAGCCGAACACCCCAGGACATCATCAGAGGCATTTCAAACTGCTCGAGCCGTTTCGATGACCCCGATGTGTGGAAATCTCCTACCAGACTGACCCCCTACTCCCGGCCCTGAATCTGGTTTCTCATCTGCTCCGACGATTCACCTTTGTGCTGTACTTTGGTTGTCCACACAAGTGCCTCTTAGGCGATACCTGACTGCTTGCTCCCTAGGCCTAGCTTCAGAAGCCCATCGACACCACCGCCTCCTGAGACGAGATACTACAACGGCAACAGTTTCCTTGAACAGACCTGTTCTCAGAACTAAGAAACTGGGTCCATGAAACGCAGGCCCCCTAGGAAACCATTCCCTCCCTCCTGCCCCCAGACCGCACGCATGCACGGACGCACACGCACACGCACACGCACAGTCAACAGCCCAGCTTTTAATGTGTAAAACTTCCAGGGAAGTTACAGAATAGGGAAATGTTGGGGTCCAGAGTAGGCTGCCCCAAAATGTGCCCGATGGATTATGCTGAATGAAAGGGACTTCACAAGTGGCCAAGGGGGAGGGTATAGGTCAGTGGTAGAGTGTGTGCTTAGCAAGCAAGCACAAGGTCTTGGGTTAAATCCCCAGTACCTCCGGTCAAAAATAAATGCATAAAATCGAATTCCTCTCCCCGCCCGCCCCCCAAAGTATACACTGCTGTATGTCAACTCTGTCTCAATAAAACTGGAAGGAAAAAAAGGAAGGAAAAAAAAAAAAAGCATGATTTAACAAAAGAAAGAAACAAACAAAGAAAGAACTGCCCGAGGCAAGAGGAACACTCTGTCCCTCCTTTCTGCCTCCCTGGAAGCAGGGGAAAAAGAATTTTTTTTTTTTTTAAAGTCTCCCATCCCAGAGGAATCTATCAAGTCAGAGGTCTGCTTCCATGCCCTTCCATGATTCTCAAACGGTTTAGTGGGGTTTACCCAGGTTAGGAAAAGGAGGGGACTCCTTTGGCCTGAGACCAGGCGAGATTCTCCCCCTCCCTCCCGCCTCCCTCCGTGCAGTTGGGACGGGGTGGCCTAAGGGTGGGGAAATTGAAACCAAAAAACAAAAGCCGTTCAACGGAGAGGAGCCGGAGGCCAAGTCAAAGGCTCTGACCTGAGCACAGAGCTTTCTGCATTTGAATGAAGCGATTGAACGAGGCCCTGCCGAATGGATCCTCCTGACGTCCCCGCCCCCGCTTCCAGGAGACAGTCCAGTCGATTTAGGACCCGATTTGGGACCGATCGGTGGAGGAGGCCTGGGCGGCGGCGGCAGTGGCGGCGGCGGCGGCGGCGGCGGCGGCGGAAGCAGCGGCGGGGGGCGGGGGGGGGGTGCGCGGGCGGGGGCGGGACCAACGGTCGCTCCAGCTCTGCCTGCCTGCCTGCCTGCCTGCCTGCGGGGCTGAGGCCTGAGGGCCACGCTGGTTCCTGCCACTCAGGGAAACTTGTGCGGGTGTTGCCGAAAGATCGCCCCCCCCAACCCCGTCCCTGACGAGCCAAATAACCCAGAGACAGGGTCTTAGAGTTTAGAAGAAAAGAGGCAGCTTGATTGCTTTGCTGGGCAAAGGGGACTCACAGCAGGCTAGTAGTGCCTTCCAAACTGTGAACCCGTCTTGGGGTTGGGGTTTCATGCTTCTGTGGACGAACAGGTTGGAGCATGAAAGGGAATCACAACAGGCGGGAGCATAAAAGGTGCTCATGATCAACAAGGGTCTCTGATAAAACTTCCTCCTAAATCTGGATGAGTGTCTGGTAACATGGGACCTCCTGGTGGTCTAGTAGGTCATCAGCCCGTGACCTTCTTTCTCTGGTCAGACTCACCCGGCGGCACCAGCGCCACGGAGGAACTCGGGGTGGGGGGGTGGGAGGGGGCTGGTCGTTCTCCTGAGCTTATCCTCCCGTGACTCCCTTCCTGGGGAAAGACTCAGACGTCAAACATGATTGTCAATTTGAACGATCAGAGGAAGGTCCAATCAAACAGTTAGAATCGACAACTTTAGCTGCTTTGAACAGTGGGCCTGGGGCTGGGAGCGGTGTCTGGTCAGTCGAGTTTGCTGATCGTTCTAAAAGCAAGCAGTAAGCATAAAGCCCAAAATTGGCTTAGCCTAAGTGCGGCCACTTCATGATTCCTCCTTCACTGGGGGCCGAGGCGTGGGGGAGGGCGGGGGTGGGGGACACGACTGAGGTGGCGACGAACTTCTCCGTGAATGCTCGGAGCCGAACTGCTCTCTGGGCCTAGGTCCAAAAAAGGCCTGAGTCTCAGCTATGACAGGTTCTCTCTCTTTCTGGGCACATGGACTGACTCGCCCCGCATCCTCCCATCCTGTCAGACCCTTCGGACACGCACCTCCACCCGAGGAGTTCTTTGGCCTCGTCCAGAAAAAACAAACACACGCACGAACAAAACCAACCGAGCACACAGAAACCCTGATGATCTCCTTGGACCCCATTCACTTCGGAGAGTCCCTCTCGTAGAAATCCCCTCAGCTCGATGATTTCACCATAGCCGCCTCCCTTTCTCTGCCGCAGTGACCCCCACCCCCACCCCCACCCCTGCGTGGGCCCTGTCCCTCTACCTATCAAAAACCAAACCCCAGGAGAAAAGAAAATCAGAATGCTGCTTTGAGCCACTGGATCTGTGAAAGGAACCAAACAGAAAGCCGAAATAACCAAACCAGCCGAACACCAAAAGCGAACAGACAGATACCCCAGAAAGAAGGGCACGCTGACCCCGGCCCCTTTCCTTCCTGGAATCAGGACATAACATACATCTACACCCCCCCCCCCTCCCCGGCCAGGGCCTGTCTTTGCTCAACCCAATAGAAGAGCATTTATGTTTTGCCAGTTTTCTGGGTCCTTCTTTGTTTCATAAAACTGAGAAGAAATACGTGTGGAAGTTCTCTCCTATGAATTGAACAGACTGAAGATCCTTTAAATAACCAAATGAGGTGGAAGTGCCGAGAGTACCATACGGGAACACACCGAGACACATCATCATCAAATTGACCAAAATTAAGGGTAAGGAGAAAATATTAAAATGAGCGAGAGAAAAGCAACAAATAACATACAAGGGAACTCCCGTAAGGTTATCAGCTGATTTTTCAGCAGAAACTCTACAGGCCAGAAGTGGGTGGCACAACATATTTAAAGTGATGAAAGGGGAAAAGTGACAGCCAAGAATACTCTACTCAGCAAGGCTCTCGTTCAGATTTGAGGGAGAAATCAAAAGCTTCACAGATAAACGAAAGCTACAAGATTTCAGCACCATCAAGCCGGCTTTACAAGGAATGTTAAAGGATCGTCTCAAGTCATCAAACCCTAAGAAAAGAGAACAAAAACATGACAGAGAAAGGGAGGGAGGGAGGGGGGAGAGAGAGAGAAAGAGAGAGAGAGAGAGGGAGAGAGAGAGAGAGAGGAGACCTACAAAAGATGGCTTTGCCTGTTTAGGGTCTTCCGTTGTTCCTTATACATTTTGAAATTGTTTGTTCTAGTTCTGTGAGGAATGTCGTGAGTATTTTGACAGGGGTTGCACGGAACCTGCGGATTGCTTTGGGTAGTGTGGCCATTTTGATAGTATTGATTCTGCCAATGCAAGAGCACAAGACAGCTTTCCATTTCTTTGTGTCATTTCAGATTCTGGAGTATAGGTAACCTCCTCGATTAAGTTTATTTCTAGGCATTTTACTGTTTTTGACGCAATGGAAGTGTTTATCCCAGTTATAAAATTCTGGTTTTTAAAGTGGAGGAGGGGAAAAAAAAAAAAAAAAAAAAAGGAAAGGAAAGGCCACAAATGGCAAAATATCCTTCTTTCTTACGGGTGAATTGTATTCCATTCCGTGTGTGTATATGTGTGTGTGTGTGTGTGTGTGTGTGTGTGTGTGTGTGTGTGTCCCCTCTTTTTATCTATTCAAATATTGATGTGCACTTAGGATGCTTCCGTATCTTGGCCATTATAAATGATGTTGCTGTTAATAGCAGGGTGTGTGTATCTTTTTGAATTCATCCTTATTTTGCGGTTGGCTTTATTCCTTTGATAACTATGTAAGTTTAAAAAGCTAAAGCGCTAAACCTTCCTGGAAACAATGAACAGTACGTATATGTAAATTAAAAAATATGTGTGCAGTAAAAAATTAAAAAATAAATACATGAATAAAAAAGAAAGAAAGACAAGGAAATTAGCTATCAAGCCATGAAAGACATGGAAGAAACTTAGAAGACATCTTACTAAATCAAAGAAACCGGTCTGAAAATGTTACCAACTGGACAATTCCAACCAAAGGACATCCTGGAAAAGGCAAAGCTCTAGAAACAATAAAAAGATCGTGGTATCCAGGGGTTTGGGGAGAGGGAGGGAAGGAGGAATGAACAGATACAGCGTGTGGGATTTTTTTAAGGCGATGAAATTATTCCGTCGGATACCATAGTGGTGGCTACATGTCATTATGCATTTGTCAAAACCCATAGAACGTACGACATCAAGAGTGAACCGTCATGTAAACTATGGACTTTGATTGATAATAGCGTGTCCATGTCGGACCATCAGTTTGACCAAATAGGCCACACTGATGAGGGATGTTGAGGGGAGGGGAGGATATATGTGTGGGTGGGGAGGGCTGTGTGAGAACTCTCTGTATTTTCTGCTCAATTCTGCTGTGAGCCTGAAACTGCTCTAGGAAATAAAGTCTATTAATCAAAAAACAAAAACAAGAACAAACACAACGAAACAAAACAAAACAGCCAAATGAGGTGAACCAGGATTCAGTCATCCAAAATGGAGCTGGACGGCCAGTGGGAGGAACTTGGTTACAGACATAGTCTTGTTTCGGGGAGGGGCACGTTGTCCCCTCCCTCTACACATCTTGAGTCCTCTGGGCTGGACTGATCCAAAAATGGACCCCAGACGGATCGTTGAGCAGGAGCGACAGGGAACCTCCTGTCTTTCATTCAAGCACTCATGTGTCCCCGAAGCAGGCAGCCTTTCTCCGTTTTAGGACAAGAAATCAGCCCTTTGTGCGAAATGGACCGGGCTGAGAGACTTTGGTTTTGGGTGACCCGTCTGTGAAGAATCGAGACGGAGTTTGGGTTTTGGGGGGGAAGCCCCTGAAAGAAGTCACGAGGTTGGTTGGTTTTCTCTAGGCTTCCGGGGCCTGAAGGCTCTCAGTGGGAGATCAGGGTGATTTCCTAAGTCCAGATGCAGGGAGGGCACCCTCCACGGAAGTGATTGATTTCCCGCTTTCAGGGAGACAGAAAGAAGAGTCTGAGGGTCCGGTCCCTCTTGCGTCTGCTGGCCGGCCCCTCGGCTTCTTCGGTCACTCTCATTTCTAACCTATCCGTGTGCCACGGAGGCACATACATGTTTGGGGTGGCCTCCCCTGGGTCCCGACACCGGCATCCATGGGGGGAGGGGGGGCATGAGTGGTCAGAACTGTATCAAGCTCAAGGGCGCCACCAACCGGTTTCAAAAACAAATCTGCCAGCAGCTGCTAGCTGCAGCCTTGTCGTTTCAAAGTTCCCGCCTTGCTCTTGTGGTGTTTTCTTTCGTTTCCCCTTCTCCACTTGCCCCGTGGGGTAGTCTGGTGACACACACTTCCAGTGCTTCTTTCTTGCATCTGTGTCTCCTGGGCTGCAGTCCTAAGAACCCCCC
Source organism: Vicugna pacos (assembly GCF_048564905.1). Lineage (NCBI taxonomy): Eukaryota > Metazoa > Chordata > Mammalia > Artiodactyla > Camelidae > Vicugna > Vicugna pacos. Next base: position 41,925,044 of record NW_027328721.1, on the reverse strand, counting down.
CCATCCCCCCCCGGCCCCCCCCCCCCCAATAAGCTCGTTTCTTTACCCTCCACCAGGTCTCCTGGCTTGGGAATCTCGGTTCACACCATGTGTCTCGTGTCCTCTCTGAATTCATGGGCCCAGCCATCCACCCTAAGGAGACGGAGGGAGGGAAGGAAGGCTTTGACCTGGCGACCTTCCTTGCCGGCATCCTCCGGATTTCGGACCCTTCAGTGTGCCACCCGCCACCCGCCATACCACCCTCACCCTGAGGCCTAGCCCTCGGGGCTCCGTCCACGCGGAAACCTGAACGCGGACGGACGGACCTGGATGGCGGGCGGGGTGGGGGTGGGGGGTGGAGGGGCTTGCTTCATCACCGCCGGAACCGTGGAGGCGACCGAGACAGACGCGTCCTTCAAGAGGTGAAGGGACACGTAGCCCGGGCTAGGTCCGTGCCACGGCATGTGATTTGGCTCTAAAAAGGAAACCAGGGGCCCGTGGAGCCGAGAGACCTGTGGGAGACAGGCGGGGCAGTTTCTGCGTGCACATGACTCCCTGAAAGGAGCCAATCTGAAAAGGTGGCATCCTGTAGGGTACCGGCTCTGGATGACGTTCATTCTCAAAAGGGCAAAAGCCCAGAGAGGGTGAAAAGATGAGTGGGGTTGTGTGTGTGCGGGGGTGAAGGTTGTGTCTCTCTCTCTCTCTTTCTCTCTCTCTCTCTCTCTCTCTCTCTCTCTCTCTCTCTCTCTGTGTGTGTGTGTGTGTGTGTGAGTGTGCGCGCGTGCGTGTGTGTGTGTGTGTGTGTGTGTGTGTGTGTGTGTGTGTTGTGGCGGGGGGGGTTGTTGATGAATAGGTGGAGCACAGGGGACTTTTAAGCAGCAAAACTCTCCGGTAGGTAGGCCCACGATGGGATGAAAACCAACGTGTTGGGTATGGCATTCCCTAAGATGGGGTGAACTGAAAGAACCCTTCTGGGTGTCTGCCCCTCAGCCGAAGTTTAAAGTCCTTCCTAAAGCCAGAAGGTAAAGACCCCCGTGAGCAATCTGAGCGGCCATTGCTGAGGGGTAAGAGCGAGGCCAGTGAATCCAGTGAAAGACTGACTGACTGACGTGGGGTCCTGGGTCCCTCGGCTCGACCCCCTTCCCCGGGAAACCGAAGCCTTCGACGCAGGGATGCGCTTTGACACGCTTATGTCTCATCAGAGAAGGTTTCTTCTGCCTGGCATTGTGTGACGGGGCCGAGAAACCCGTCCTCTCCTCCTTTGCATGAGGTAGCCGTCGCTCCCGCCTTGGCGCAGCGGTGAAGAAGGCTACCAGAAACACGGTTCTGCGTTTCTCTCTATACCGTGGGCGAGCGTCACGGCTTTTCCTTGCGTTTCACCATGCAGTCAGAGGGCATTATCAAAACTAAGCGTGCCATCCAAATTTTCCTTTTCCTTTTTTAAAGTGACTGTCAAGAACTTAGGCAGCATCGAGTGAAAACGTTGGGCACCTTCATCTCTTGGTTTGTATGGAGCCAGCTAGGTCATCAGACCCACATCACCATGATTTCTGAATTCTAAGATACTTTCCAATCCATGATATTGTACATTCCTGGGTCCTGGGATGTCATTCTGGTTGATCAGGTCAAAGGGAATGTGTCCCTCCGTAGCACTGATTAACACGTCAGCTTATTTAAACGACAACAGAGGAAATTCCCTTCGGGCGATATTCATTCCACACGCTCAAGGAAACCGATAGGTTGTGTGCCTGAGCCCACACAGTGTGACGCAAGAACGGGGTGGGGGTTGAGGGAGGGGGAACTCTGGCTAGTGTCCGGGACCTAACGGGAGATAGAGTGGAGGGTGATTTTTGCCCTTCTTCAGGGTCAGGGTGAATCGGCCCGAGGTTGACTTGTGCGCTCAGAAAGAGGGCCTTTATCGGATGCCCCGAGCCGACTTTTCTTTTCTTCTTCTTCTTCTTTTCTTTTTTCAGTTTTATTGATATAGGTTTGACATACAGCCCTCTATCAGTTTCAGGTGTACAGCACAATGATTTGACTTCCATAGATTGTGAAGTGATTATTAGGTAACTTTAGTGAACATGAAACAACGATATTTTAAAAGGGGGTTTAATCAACAGAACTGCTGTTTATGATGATCATCTATTCCTAAGAGAAAGGACAGATGAACACTCCAAAATGCAGGAAGTGCATAGGCACAGAATGATGAACAATCTTTACCCGTGCAGACGTTTTGACACCAGGATACGTGGAAAGCTGAAGTCTTAGAACATAGAAATATTTGGCTCTCCATTTGACCTGGAAATCTCCTTGTTGGAAAGAAGCTAATTTCTCCTCCTCATCCTCGTCCTCGTCCTCTTCCTCCTCCTGTCTTTTTAATTTAAAAAACAAATTTTTTTTAACAAAAAGTTTTTATCTTTTTGGAGGGGGGACGGGTCGTTAGGTGTCTTTATCTACGTTTTAAGTAATTATTTAGATTTATTCTACGTTTTCAGTGGTGGTAGTGGGGACTGAGCCCAAGGCCTTGTGCATGCTGAGCACGCACTCTACCGCAGAGCTCTACGCTTTCCCAGAAAGGAGCAAATTCCTAAACATAGAGCTGGATGAGCAGGTCAGCTTTTTGATCTCATAGAAGCAGCGGCCCTGTTCTCTGGGGGAACCGTCCTTATCTTGTCCGTCTCGACAACGTCAGAAACGTCTACATAGCTCACAATGGCCTGAGACTGAGGCCAGGGGGCTGAATCAGGTAGAACCTGAAACCAAATGGAAGAAACAAAAAAGGGGGGGGGGGCACGCGGAGGCCTTTTTAAACGTGCACACTGCTGCGAGGGCTCCCTCGTCGAAACTCTAATTCGCAGCCTTCTTAAGGAGAAATATACATCTGAAACGTCTTTTTTTCCACGCAGAGTTTAAAAGCTTTCACCCTCCGAGCCGAAAAACCTTACCCGTCCCATCGGTTCTTTCTAAGTGAGTGGGTTCTCTAGTGTCCTACGCGTCTGCTGGGAAACAAGCTGCTGGAAAACAAGCAACTAGAAACCAAGCTGCACCAACATTTCCATGAGCTTAAAATCTTACATTCACACTTAACTTGCTTAAAAATGCACACGCTTGCTTTGTTTTCATGTTTTACACAGTAGATGACCTAGAACATGCATGATGCTAAAGAAATTGTGTGAGGGGCAATCCTGAGATTGACCGTGAGGGCACAAAGGATGGCAGATATTTCCTTAGGGTAAAACAATGGACGGTCATGGGAAGCCAGATCAGCCATTAACAGAACTTGGTTCTGGCAGGAAAGCATGCGGTTTAACCCCGGGGAAATATTTGCTATCTCGAGATGTCCCAGAGGCAATCACAGGATATACGCTTAGAAATTTTGCATCCCCGGAGGAGGGTGATTGTTCCTGGAAGGGTTAGGCCTGAAATGAATCAGTTAGCCAGCAAGCAGAACTTCGTGCTTCTGGTATGAAATATCTAAAGCCCCACCTCTTTGATCGCATATCTTCCCCCCCCCCCCCCGAGCCGTAGACTCCCAATAAACAGGCTGTCGACCAGGCTTTTGGCACTCTAGATCCACGAGACCTTGAGTCCCCTGGTCCCATTTTTGCTCTTTACTTTGTCTCTTTGTTTCTTAATTCTTGCGTCGCCCGTCCTCAGACACGGTCCCGAACTGCGCTGGACGCAGCACCCGTCCTACCCGACTCATGAGTGACCTATAGTTTTTAAATGAAAGCTACAAAGTCTCTGGTCATGTCGATCTGCTGGTCTCGTCTGTATGAGACAGGGCATTACCTGAGTTTCAGAGACATACACAGACACACACAGACAGACAGACACACACACACGCGCGCGCGCGCGCACACACACACACACACACACACACACACACACACACACACTCTAAAGGGAAAAAAGAACAAAGAAAGAGAAAGAGAAAGAAAAAGGCTCAGGGGAATAAAGGATTCGCTTGCTCTCTGTGACATGACCCAGCAGACCTAGTTGTCACAAGACAGGAAGCTCAACTCTCCATGTTTACATTATGTGTTCCTGAGCTTTCTTGCAGAAAATTCTCATGCATTTCTTTCCCCTCACGGAAGTCTTCTCTATTCCCCACAGAGCCTGGGGCGATGGCTCTGCACCCTGGAGGCGCCTGCGGCCGAGCCAAGATATTGGATGATTTGTGGAAGTGATCAGTGATCCTGAGACAAAGCCCTTCCTTTAGGTAGAAAAGCAAGTGGCCCCTGCTGCTCAGGGAGCTGGTGCTCCCCTTCCCCCCCTCCCGTCATGCCACCTTCTCCTTTGTGCACAAGCTATCGCTTTCGCAACAGAGCTTGGCTTGCCTGAGAGTCTTGTGGAAGCCATCCTCATTTCTATGGTACTGCCGTCCAAGGATCTGGAAAGGGCCCAGTCCCATGTATGCATGTAGGCACGTGTGTACGTCCCCGGCTTGTAGGCCTGACGTGTTTCTCCCTCCAGATACACTTGCCAGAGTTCATTCACGAAAGAGCTCTATGGAACTGGTTTTCAAGGGAACATGCAGGCAGGGAATGCGAACAGGAAGGAACCCAAATGTTTTCCTTCAGGTTGACATGATCTGGGACAGATCCTTCCATCCAGAAAACCAAATGTCAAGGGATTGGTCTCGTGAAAAGAGCCATGTCTTGATTGTGATGAGCAGCGTTCGAGGTGAAACTTTTTGCCTCCCTAGGTTTACCCCGAATCCTTGAAGTTCCTGTGGGTTACCTCTGTCATGAAATGTGTCAGCCAGAAAAATAAAATAAAATAAAATAAAATAAAATAAAATAAAATAAAATAAAATAAAATAAAGAGTCTGGGAGCGATGGCTGGCTCGGTCTCAAGTCTCAGGAAGTGTTCACATCCCAAGCAGTCCTGGGGGGTAGTGTGTGTGTTGGGGGGGGGGGGAGGCGGCCCGTCTCTGAAAAATTGGTGCCTCCTCCACGTAGTTTTTGGTCCCTTGCAACTGGAGCGTCTGGCGACGTCCCTGGAATGTTTAGATCGTTTCCAAAGAAGATGAGATACGGAAGCGTTCGTTCCTGGCTCCATGAGTCGAAGGGGACGTGCTTTGATATCCTTCTGATAGGAAAGACTCGAGATCTGTCAAGTGTGTTGGCCGACATGACTGGTATACCTTCGGAGGACGGATGGACCGACAGACAGACAGACAGACAGACAGACAGACCGGAATACACACATACTTACTTACTTACATACGTACGTACGTACATACATACATACATACGTATGTGCATACATACATATATACATACAAGTAAAATAAAATAAAATAAAATAAAACAAAACAAAACAAAACAAAACAAAACAAAAGGATGCTGTGAGGAGAAAGTGTCTGTTTCTGGCTAGGACCAAATCGTGTCCGTACGTGGACCGGTTGGGAAACACTTGTGTCCCAGATGGTTCACCGTGACTTCCTCGTGAACATTTGCTGTGACCGATTCGGGCTTGCTTCGGAATAGTCACGGTCTCCGGAATAGTCACGGTCTCGTTCTGAGGAACGTCTCCTGGAAAGCATGTGGAGACCATCTTCGTCTGCCGTCCTTAGGAAACGTTCCAGCAGAGCGGGTGTCCGAGAGCCTCTAGGGGCGATGGCTATGCTTAATGGACTTCTGTCCATCTTCAGGCCGAATTTCGTGGAAGCATGCTGATCTGGCCAGCTGACAAGTCTGAATGGGGGTGATTTTTGGTAGAAATGCGCGTCCTTGGAGAGACCAGGGGAAGGGGAGCATGTCTCAGTGGAAACTCTCGTACAGCGTGATAGAGATGAGAATGCGGTTCTGTGTCATCATCTTTGCGTGCTTCCCGCCACCCTCCCCCTCCCCACCCCGCCCTGCCTTCCACTGATACGCTGGGCCACGTCACGCGTGCTTCGAGTTTTCTCCGATAGTTGGCCAACGCTCTTCCGACTCCCGTTGCCCATGGTTCTCCCGCTTTGGACTTGGCATCCTCGAGAACCAAAGCCGCCCTTTCCCTGAAGCCCCGCCGAGCCGGACTGAGCAGCTGGACATCTGCTGGAGAGAGATCACTGCCGTGTCCCCTCTCGAGACCCTCCTCCTGCCCATTGCTGTGGAGGCCGCTTGGAAAGTGGACCTGAACCCGCATGCGTTTTTCAGGCCGCCCGAGCCTCTTCGAGCCCGACGCCTAGACATCTTCCAGAGTGGTGGCGCTCCGGACTCACACCCGGGGTTTCTCGTTGGCTTCGGCCACGGACCTTTGTCTTCCTGGAACGAAAGACCAGACCGGTTTCATCAGGTGGAACCATCTGCCTGGTGGCGGGACTGTCGTGGAGCCCTATGGACCACCCCGAAATGTATGTGCAGCCCAAGGGTGATCTCTCCAGCTGAACAACCATCGAGGCCCAAAAGGATCCCCCCCCCGCCCCCGCCCCGGGAAGAAAGAAACTTTGACCTTGACCCTTAGCTGCCCGAATGAGAATTTGGATCGGGGTTGGGTAGGGTGATAGAGATCTCCCTTGGCCCAGTTCCCGTGCGCAGGACTTTCAATGACTGTGTCTTCCTGAAAGGACACCCGCCCCCTGACCATGCTGTCTCGTCATCAGTTTGTTTCCACGAGGGATGAAGTGTCATTGTGTGCACGGCAAAGTTGGCCGCTGCCTGTTCGGTCCGCCATCGCTCCGTAAAGGACCGAGGAAGTGTGCGTCGTGACCAGTGACAGATTTCGGAGCCCGTGGGTGGTGGACGGGTGTGTATCTGTTATCCAGGTCACGCGCGACGCGGTGTGTCGTGGTGTGGCCCGCCCGGCCACCCCACCTCCCTTCCCCCATGGAAAATCAAGAGAGAGTATTGCCCGAGACAGACGAAAGTGCAGCCACGAAACCTAAAAGGATGACCCTGGATGTCAACTTGGAGGTGGCTAGGAGACGGCTGAGCATGCATAGGACCACACTGCCACCGTGTGGGATGCTGCACATGTGTCGCCGTCGTGGTTTTCAGCTCCTCCACCTATTGCCCTCACCTACATCCACTCTTTATCTCACTGAACTCTTTTTGAACTCTTTTTTTTTTTTTTGGGAAGACAGTGAGAATTTTCTCTCTCTCTCTCTCTCTCCCTCCCTCCCTCCCTCCCTGTCTCTCTCTCTCTCTCTCTCTCTCTCTCTCTCTCTCTCTCTCTCTCTCTCTCTCTCCTACTCTCTCTCATAATTGACCTGACAATAGGATGTCAGTTTTCACGTGTCCAACATAGCGATTCGGGATTCTTCCATGTTCCACGATGATCACCGCGATGAGTCTGGTTACGGATCCGTCACCGGACAGCGTCATGACAATAGTATGGATTGACTCGACTCGCCCTGCTGTCCATGACAACCCGTGATTAATGTATTTAATAATTGGAGATAACTGGAAGCTTGTACTTATTCCTCTCCCTCACCCATTGCACTCATTGTTCCTTCTTGGTATCCATGAGCCTGTTTCAGCTTCCTTGCATGTGTTCCTGCGTATTGTCTTGGGGATTCTGCCTCGAAGTGACAACATCCCTCTTGGACTTAGGTCACTTGGTTAACATCATCCCCTCAAGGTGTAGGTCTCTCCAGACCACGTGACACTGTCCATTCGTCCATCCGCGGGCCCTTAGTGGAACTGCCGGGTCTTCCAGGAGTTTCCTGTGGGATGTTTTGAGGGACTTCTGTCCTGTATTCCCTAATGGCTTTCCTCCACCTCCGTTTTGCCCTCTCCCCCTCGCCCCCACCGCCAACCCCTGTTCCGTGTTGCCTTCTGTCTTCTGTCGGAGAGCGGATTCTGTCAGGTATGAGTCCATAGCTCTGTGTCCGCCCGCCAGCCCGCCCACCCGGCCCCATCGAACGGTGGTCTCTATCACATGTTCCGTCAGAAGCAGGCACTTTCTGCTTGTTTTTGGAACTTGCTGTCGTGATTCCAGGTTCTGGGCCTGTCTGGATATCTCTTAAAAACAGAAATGCGTGCGTTTTCCCCCTTTTTTAATTGTTTTTGTTTACTTATTTATGTATTTACTTGCTTACTTATTTACATATATTTATTTATTTAGGCTTTTTTTTGTTGTTGTTGTTCTTGTTGCTGTTGTTGTTTTTGGTTGTTGTTTGCTTATTCGGGGAGGGGAGGTAATTCGTTTCTTTTGCTGGTTTGTTGCCTGACTTAGTGATTGCCTGACTCACCGACTTCCTTATTTACTTGAACGGAGGTCCTGAAGATCGAACCCTGGACCTTGCGCGTGCTGGACAGGCACTCTGCCGCTGAGTTCTACACACCATCCTCCCCCGCCCCCGCCCCTTCCCCATTTGGATACAAAATAATTTTTTTTTTCTTTTAAACTGAAAAAGTCAGTTTGGGTCTCCTGCCCGTGTTTCATCATTGGTTTGTTGGCTTCTAGGAGGTGGAGTTGACCGAGTTCTTGGACTGTTTAGGAGAGGAACCCCTGATGGGCTGTGGTGGTGCTTTTTCTACATTTTTGTTTGTTTGTTTGTTTGTTGTTGTTGTTGTTTTTTGTTAAAACCCCAGAGTAAGTTCTACAACTTGATTTCCCTTTGGTGGTGGGTTTTGTCGTTTGTTTTCATGTTTTTTTTTTTTTTTCCACATGGGGCTACAGTTTCCTTGTCCACGTGTGACTGTGTGTCAAACACACACACCGACACACACACACAGACACAGACACGGGCACACATGCACACACAGACACGCGGATGCCCATGCACAGTGTTGTTCTGTGTAGATGCACTGAACCTCGATTTACCGAGCGGGTGGCTATCGACTCGCCCCCCCCCCCCCAACCGCCGCCCGCATTTTTTTGTTTTTCCTCCTCCTCCCTGTGGTTGTGGTCAGCCGTGCTGACGTCCGTGTTCTCACGACCGACCGCGAGTGCGTTTTCCCCACGCGCCCATTTGTTGTCTTTGGGCTTTGTCGTGATCTGTGCCAAGATCGATTTTTCTTTCCACTTCGATGGGGTTGACGGTCTTCATCCTTTCTTTTCTAGCTTCTGGGCTTTGCCTGTCTGCTTTCAAAAGACCTCCTGCATTCGAGAGGACGGACTCCAAAGCCGATTCCTGCGTTGTTCTCGGAGCGCTCGCCTGGTTTCGGTTTGCCAGCCCCCGCCTTCCCTCCCTGTTTCCCTCCTCCCCTTCCCACCCCCCCCCCCGCCGCCGGGAACCCGGGATCTCGTCCTGGTCGCTCTGGGCCACCCGCCGGCGTGTCCGTGTGATCTCCCCCGCCCGGGGAATCGCGTGGGGAGCGCGTCCCCTTCGCGGCAGCCGCCCGGCCGGCCGGCCGTGTCTTGCCAAACCCCGGCTCCCTCCGTCCTCCCCGCCCTGATCTGCTGCCGGGGTGGGTCGCGTCGCGTCGCGTCGCCTCATGCCGCCGTGCCGTGCCGTGCCGTGCCGTGACGAGGGTGAGCGGGCTCCGAGGCGGACGCCACGGGGTCGCGCCGGCCGGCCGCCCGGCGCCTCAGCCCGGGACGGTCTCGGGCGTTTGGGCGGCCGGCGGTCGGGATCGGTTCCGGGGACGTTGGCGACGGCTGTCGGGCGCCATCTGGCTGCCGCTCTTGAGATCGTCCCTCTTCTCCCGAGCGTCGGCGACCTCGGCAAGGGATGGGGCTCGGCGGCGGGGCCCGAGGCAGACTTCGGGGAGGCTGGCGACACCGGCGGTGACAGTCCCCGTGGCGCTGAGCCGCGGGCGCGTCCTGCTCTCGGCGCAGATTGGACTCGCAGGCTGATGAGGGGGTGACTGTCGCCGCGCTCCCGGGATCTCGTGTGTAGGGGGAAGCCGTGTGGCCTGGCCTGGTCGACCAGCATCCGCCTGTGCCCCTGCAGCCGCGGGGACCGACCCGAGCCGATCGGACACGGCCTGCGCCGTGCCGCCGCGGGGGAAAGGGACGGGGTGTCCCGCGCCCGGGCCGCCGGCGGCTAGGTGGTCCGGCCCTCGTCTGTGTCCCTTGGACGACTGCTCCCGAGGCGAGGAGCGGCCCGGGCCCAGTGCGGTGAGGCCGGGGACGGGCGCGCTGGGGTTCCCGGTCGTCGGAGGCGCCTCCTTGGATGAAATGTTTTCTGAGTCCCGATGGACCCGGAGACGTGGCTGGGCCGGCCCCTGTTGGCGCGGGAGGCCAGGGAGGGCGCCCCCCGGCCCGTAAGCCTGCCCGCGTGGGTTCCGGTGGCATTTGAGGGACCGAGACTTCATCCGGACTCGGGGACCGGCACGGGGGCGTCCTGCGAGGGATGTGGGGGAGGCAGGCTTTCCCCGGCCCGGTGCTCGGGAGCGGTCCCTCGTGGGGGGCCCTCTCCTCGGAGGCGCCTCTGTGGCATCTCCCCGAGTCCCCGGCCACGCGGGCGAGAAACGGGCAGGGCGTCCCCGGCCCGATCCCGTCTCCCTCTCGTCCCTTCCCATTCCCACTGCTCCTCCTCAACCCCTCCCCCTCCCCCTCCCCCCCCCGGTCGATCAGATGGCCCCCGAGAGCTTCGGGGCTGCCATTTATGGGGGTAGGGCTGGGGGCAGGTGGCCGGACCGAGGTCCCGGGGCCCCCCCTGCAAATCGTGGACCCGACCCGTTTCCGGGCGCTGTCATTTTTCCTTTCGTGTTGGGCATTTTCTGCCAGCAGATAGGTGCTGACACGGTCTTTCTCGGTGTCTGTCACCGAGTGTTGGGTCTCCGGACGCGTGTGGGGCTCTTGGGCTTTGTCTCTGCGTGAGCCCTGGCCTGGTAGAAGCTGACTCTGCTTCTGACACTTGAGCCGCCCGCTCGGGCCTGCGCGCCGGCTCTCGTGTGTGCGTCCGGCTGACGTGGCCCGTGGTGCCGCCTCCGGTCTCTGGTGGCCCGAGGGCGGTGGGGTGAGGTGGCGGCGTGGGTCTTTTACCCCGTGCGCTCCCTGCCGCAGGCACCCGGTGGTGGCCGGCACGACCCCACCCTCCCAGGCTCCGTGCCGCGTGTCAGGCATTCTCCGCCTGGGGTCGTTGGCCACTCTCCTCGTAGAGGAACGAGGAGTGGGTGGCGCCTGGCGAGGCTGAAGCAGGCCCCCCTCTGGTGGTTGTCCTCGCCGGGCCCTCCCTTCTGGCTCTGGGGCTTCCCTGCCCCATGGCTCGCTCGCTCGCTCGCTCGCTCGCTCACCTGACCGATGTGGTGACGTCATGCTCTCCCGGGCCGGGCCTAAGCCGCGCCAGACGAGGGACGGGACGTTCATGGTGAACGTGGCCTCTCTTCTCGTTCTGCCTGCGGGCCCCTCGCCTCTCCTCCACCGCCCGTGGGTGGCGGGGGCAAGGAAGGGGTGCGGACTCCGGCCCGACCTCGGTCTCCCGTGCCTCGTGGTGTCGGCGGGGCCGGGGTCTTGTGACGCGGCAGACACCTCTCGCCTCCTCGCCTGCTCGGCGTCTTGTCTCGCGAGCGGCCCTCCCCCGCGGTGGGGGAGGGCTGCCCCCGCCGCCACGCCACGTATCCCCTCGCCGGGGTGCGAGCGTGTCTCGCCTTGGCCCTCTGTGGTGCCCCTGGAGCGCTCCAGGTTGTCCCTCAGGTGCCCGAGGCCGAGCGGTGGCATCGCTTCCCGTCCCCAGCGTGTCCTCTCGGGTAACCCCTGCGGTGGTCGTGTGTCCCGAGCCACTCTCTTGAGCAGTGGGGGAGGGGTCGGGACGGTAAGCGAGGCGTGGCCCCGCTCCCCACCCTCGGTTGGGGCCGGGGCCGCCTCCTGGT
>NW_027328721.1:41905869-41908369 GCF_048564905.1 Vicugna pacos | reverse complement strand
TCGGTCGTCGGCCCTCTGCTCCTCCGATCCCGCCGCCCCGCCTTGCCACGTGCCTCTCGCCTTTCCCCCCCCACCCGAGCGAGCTTCGGGCCTCTTTTCCCCGTCCGGCCGCCTCTCGCCCCCCGCCTCCCGCCCCACGCGCCCAAGGCGCCCCGCCCGCTTGCGCCCCGCGTCCCGTCGTGGGCCCCCCTCGTCCCCCGTGGCGAGAAGGGGACCCCGGGAACTGCGGGTGCGGGTTGGGGGTCCTGCCGGGCCTTGGGGGGTTGGGGGTGGAGGTGGGAAGGAGGGCGTGCGGTCTGTCTGGACGCGGGGGGAGGGCCCTCTCTGCCCGGCCTCGTGGGGAGTGGGGTTAGGTTGCCGTCGGCACGCGTTGGCGTTGGCGGTGGGACTCGGTGGTGGCGGGGGGCGGTGGCCGGCCGGTGCACGGTGTGGCCCCGTGTCGAGGGCCCGCGGCGGCGAGGACCGCCGGCCGTGGCCGGAGTGTGGCGGTCGGCGTCGGGGCGGTGGCCGACGTTTGGGGCTCCGGGTGGGGGGGGTCCGTGCCGTCCACGCCTCCCTCGCCCGCCTCGCCCTCTCCAGGTACCTAGCGCGTCCCGGCGCGGAGGTTTAAAGACCCTTAGGGGGGAGTCGCCCGTCCGCCTTGGGGTCGGGGCGGTCGGGCCCGTGGGGACTCGGGAGGTCCGTCCCTCGTCGTCCCCCAGACTCCGCCTCCCCTGGGCCGGGGCGCCGCACCACGTCGCTCGCCGCCGCCGCCGCCGCCGCCGCGGCCGTCGGGTGGGGCCTCGCCCGCCCGGCGGCCCGTCGGGACGGTCGGTGGCCGCGTGGTTGGTGCGCCCCCGCGTCCCTGCGGGAGGCGGGAACCCCCGGGCGCCTGTGGGGTGTCCGAGCCGGCACGCGCCGTGCCGGTGCCGGCTGCGCCCCGTTGTGAAACCTTCCCGACCCTCCGGTCTGATTTCTCTCTGACTCGGCCGGCCCGAGGCGACCCCCCACCTCACCCTCCCGGGGTGTGGTGGGCGGGAGACGTGCCGTGCCACAGAACCAAAGGCAGAAAAAAATTCTCGTACGACTCTTAGCGGTGGATCACTCGGCTCGTGCGTCGATGAAGAACGCAGCTAGCTGCGAGAATTAATGTGAATTGCAGGACACATTGATCATCGACACTTCGAACGCACTTGCGGCCCCGGGTTCCTCCCGGGGCTACGCCTGTCTGAGCGTCGCTTGACGATCAATCGCGCCCCCCCGCGGGTGTGTGCCCGTGGGGGGTCGCGCGGCTGGGGGTTTCCTCGCAGGGCCGCGGTGCCCTCCGTCCCCCTAAGTGCAGACACGGTGCCTCTGCCCTCGCGCCGTCTGTCCCTCCTGCGGCCGACCCCGCCCCCGCGCCCGGGAGGGTGCGGGCGGCGGCGGGCGGCCGGCAGGCGGCGGCAGGCGGCGTCGAGGCCCGGGAGGTGCCGCCCGCGAAAGGGAAGGGAGGAAAAAGATGGGGGGGGAGCTCGCGCGTGGCCGTGGCCATGGCCGTGGCCGTGGCCGCCGCGGTCCCACCGGGAGCCCCCCTCGCGCCGCAAGCGGTCTCTGGGGCGCGTCCCCGGGTGTGTCGCGGTGGTGCCGGGGTGTGGGTGGGGGCGGTTTGGGCCTCCGGGCCGCGCCGCCCCCCACCCCCCTGCCGCGCGCCCCCGCGGCCCCCGCCTCGCCCCGTCGGGACGGGCGGCTCTCGCCGTGGCCGAGGCGCGCGCGCGGCCGCGCCCCGGGGATGCGTGCCCCGGCGGCGACCCGCGGGACGCCGCGGCGTCGCTCGCCGCTGCGCGCTTTCCCCCGGGCTGCGGCCGCGGCCGCGCTTCGTGCCCCTGGGCCCTCGGGGTGGCGTTCGTCGGGGGGGGGGCGCCGCCGGGCGTCCGTCGCCCGTCGGGGACGTCTCGTGGCCGTGCGGAGGACGGGTGGGAGCGGAGCGGAGCGGAGCGGGGCGGCTCGCGCCGGGGCGGTTGGCGTCGCGTGGTGGGGGAAGGGGCCCCGACGGTCGCCGCGGGGCGGCCGCCGGGTTCCTCCCGACCCGCCCGCCTCCCGACCGACGGCCGCCGCCGCCGCCGCCGCCGCCCCCTCTCCCCTCCTCCCCGGCACGACGATGCCTCCGGCCTGGGCCCGGCGTCGCGCGCGCCTTCCCCTCTCGCCGCCGCCCGCCCGTCCCGTGCCACGTCGCCGGCTCGTGCTCCCGTCCCGTCCCGTCCGCCTCCCTTCTTCCTTCCGGCCGGCCGCCCGCCCGCCCGCCCGCCCGAACCCTGTGTTTGGGCGTCCGTGGGCGGGTGGGGTCGGTTGAGGGGGAGGGAGGGGGACCGGGCGGTCGACCGCGGTTCGGCGCCTCGCGCGTAGCCCTCTTCCCTCCGCCCTCTCCCGCTTCGCGGGCACCGTCCTCCGCGGGCGGGCGGGCGGGCGGGCGGGCGGTCGGCCGGCCTGGCGTCCGTCCGTCCTGTCGGGCGGGCCGGCCGGCCGGCCGTCGTCCGCCCTCCGC
>NW_027328721.1:41870869-41898369 GCF_048564905.1 Vicugna pacos | reverse complement strand
GGGATTGTACTCCGTGTGCCTATGCGGCTTACCTGGCCTCCTGTGGCCCCAAGGATCTCTAGTTGACCGGGCGTCCTTGGTTATTGGATGATCTGGGTTGCTTCACGTCATGTAGGGATTTTTAGTTTGCATGCTTGGCTTAAGTATGTGTGTCTTTGTCTGTCTTTGTCTGTCTGTCTGTCTGTCTGTCTGTCTGTCTGTCTGTCTCTCTCTCTCTCTCTCTCTCTCTCTCTCTGTATGCGGTGTCTGTACGCATGCGCGTCCGTGTCTATGGACTTTTCTTTCTTCGGGCGGGTAGGCGTCATTTGGCTTATTTGATTTTTTTTTTAAACTTTTCTTCCCCGTGTTCCACGGTACCATCGTGTTTATCTATTCTACATGTGGAGATCCCAGTCCCGTCCCACCGCCCTTACCCCTGACAACCTCAAGTTTGTAATCTGTCGGTCTGTTTCTGTTTTGTTAGTTAGTTCGTTCGTTCGTTCGTTCGTTCGTTCGTTCGTTTTTCTTTTGGAAATCTGTTCACCTAGGACTATAACTGTTTGTACGAAACAGATAGTAATAGAATCTCAAGCCCATCCTACCGAGAACAAAACGTTTCAAAGAGAAAGAAAGGAAGGAGAAGGGGGAAAAATAAAAGTCTCTATATTTTCTTGCTTCCCTCTGTCACTCCTGATGGTTTAGATGTCTTCTTTTACAATTTTGTGTTTATTCTGTTTGGAATGAACGGGAGTGATCACCTTTCCGGGGATGAGTGTCTCATGTTTGTACCGTCCTGCTTCTTCTCTATTTAGAGTAGACCTGTGGATGTTTCTTTTCACATGGGTTGAGTGTTGCAAAACTCTTTTAGTTTTTGCTTGTCTGTGAAGTTCTTTACCTCTCCTTCTATTCTAAAGGATAGCTTTGCTGGATAGAGTATCCTAGGCTGCATTGTTTTGTTTTGTTTTGTTTTGTTTTGTGTTTCATTCAGGAATTTCAATAGATCTTGCCACTCCCTTCTGGCCTGACGTGTTTGTGGAGAGAAATCCGCTGAGAGCCTTATGGGGGTTCCCTTGGAACTCACTCTTTGTTTTTCTCTTGCCTAAAGGCATTTAGGATCATTGCTTTCTCCTTGACTCTGACCATCTGGATTAGGATAGGTCTCGGTGTGGGTCTGTTTGAGTTCTCCCTGTTTGGCACCCTCTGAGCCTCCTGGACTTGGATATCGGATTCCTTCTTTAGAGCTGGGAAATTTTCAGTCATGCTTTCTTCAAATACCTTTTCGACCCCCTTGCTTCTTCCTTCCCCTTCTGGAACCCCTATTGTGCGTAGATGGGCACGCTTTCGATGGTCCCGTAGGTCCCTGAGATTGTTTTCGTTGTTCTTTATTTGTTTTTCTCTCAGCTGTTCTGATTGGGTTCTTTCTGTTGTCCTGTCTTCTGGGCCACTTATTCGCTCCTCGGTGTGATCTAGCCTCCTTTGGACAGCCTTTAGACCACTTCTCATGTCAGCCAGTGAGCTGACCAGTTCTCCTTGACTCTTCTTTAGAGCTTCGATTTCGTTTTTGACGTACAGTATACATCTAAACACTATCACTTGGAGTTCCTTCGGTACTTGGATCTCTCCTTTTTTGAAATCTTGATCTAGCAGGCCATCCGTGTCTATTTTGTGGATCGTGCTTTCAGGGAATTTCTCTGGCTCTTTTCATTGGGAGTGGTTCCTCTGCTTCCTCATGCTGCTCCTATCTCTCTGGCACTGTGGCTTAAGGAGTATCAGTTATCTATTGTGGTCCTTAAGGAGTTTAGGTATTTATCTAAAGCCTATACAGGAATAAAACTTTAAAAGGGGGGGAGAGGGAGAGGGAGAGGGAGAGGGGGAGAGAGAGAGAGAGAGAGAGAGAGAGAGAGAGAGAGAGAGAGAGGGAGGGAGAGGGAGAGGGAGAGGGAGATAGAGGGAGACGGAGAGGGGGATAGGGGGAGAGAGAGAGACAGAGACAGAGACGGTGGGAGGGGGAGGGGGGTGGGGGAGCCGGATTTTAAAAGAATGGAGGAAAAAAAGGTTTGAAAAGAGTGTACAAGCAATAATAGAAGAGCAAGTGGAAGCAGAAGAGCGATCGAGGTGAGACGTCTTCTAAAAGCCTTTAAAAAATAGAAAAGATCAGAAAATAAAACACAATTGTTTCAAAAGTAAATTTTTAAAAGGTAATCGGAAATAGAACAGACTTTAACAAGAGATAAAACACAGGATTTGAAAAGGAGGGAGAAAGAAAAGGTTTGAAGACACTGTGTAATCAATAATAGAAGAGTAAGTGGAAGCAGAAGAGCGATCGAGTTGAGACGTCTTTTAATAACCTTAATAAAAAGGAGAAAAAAGATCGAGAAACGATATCTGAAACCTGTAAATAATCAATAACAGGAGATCTAAACCAAGAGAAGAGAAAAAGGAAAGGGGGTGGATGTTTAAAAATAATAATAAGAAGAAGATTTTCAAGGAAACATTTAAAAGGGATTAAAACCGTCAACGTAGACGACTGTTCAAAAGTCAAGGTTAAAAAGGTAACAGAAGGTAAAACCGATAGAAGAGAGATTAAAAAAGAGAAAGGAAAAGGAAAAAAAAAAGGGGGGGGGGGGACGTGTTCCCGGCACCGCGGTCGGATGCTGCGTTCCTCCCGGGAAGGAGGGTGGCTGGCTGGCCGCCCGCCCTCTCCCGGCCCCGGTCGTTCCGCTGCTCCGTGCGGCTGTGTGCTCCGACTCGGGTCGGCGGCGCTCCTCTCCGTAGGTGGGCTCGGGGAAGACCGTGGAACCGCCCCGCCCCTAGCTGCGTCCCAAAACTCGGCTCCTTCTTAGTCATGGTGGCGCGAGTTCTCTGAGGTACCGGGGCAGAAATATCCTATCTGCCTCGGGCTGTAAACGGATCTCAGTCCTGCCTAGAAGGCTGCGGAGCCCCCGGGTGCGGATTCGAGTCTCGGCCCCGCCCCCGCCCGCATGCTGCACGCCAGAGGCTATGGCGGCTGTGGCTGCGTCCCGCCTCTCTTCTCGCGAGAAGCGCCGGTGATGGCGCCGCGGATCTGAGGAGACGGAGGCTACGGCGCCCCTCCCCCCAGGGCACACCGGCCGTGTTGCTTTGCCTTTCTTTTCCCGTCATGTATGGGGGGGGGGCGGGTTGTTCTGCTCTGTATCCCCTCCCGGCCGCCGCCCCGGTCCTCCGCCCGGCTCGTGCGGCCTGTCCCGGCCCCTGGCTGCCGGCCTGCGACTCGGGCTGGGTGTCGCGGGGACCCTCTGTGCCCCTTTCACTTGGATCGGTCGGTCAAGGGGTGCTCTGGGTAGATCTGAGGCTCGGGGGCGCCCCCTCCGTCCCGTCGGCCTCTCCGTTGGAGAGGGGCAGTTTTGGCGAACGAGCCCTATTCCTCCTCTGCCGCTCCCTCCCCGCGGGACCGGTCCCTCCCGCACTGTTTTGCTTTTTACTCTTTCTTTTCTCCTTTTCTCCTACCAGATTTTGGGCGTCTTTGTCTTTCGAAGAGGGCGGTGTTCTGTCGGAGTTCCGCAGGTGCTCTGATTGGCCGAGTGGGTCCGTCGATGTGAGTTTTGGTGTATTTGTGGGAGAGGGTGAGCTACGAGTGTCCTTCTACTCCGCCGTCTTGCTTCTCCGCGGGTTATTTTTGAAGAGTAGGTGCTGGGGATTGAACCCTGGGCCTTTATTTTTTGCATGCTAAGCACGGGCTGTACTGCTGGATCTCTAGGCCCTCCCCACCGCAACACCCCCCCCCCCTTTCCCACCGCCTCCATAGTACTCGATGAATCTCCTGACTAGATATCTATGCTTCCTTGGAATGGGGCCGTCCGTTTCTTCATCGGATGGATGGACGTCTGTGGATTCGTCTCGTTTCTCTCCACTGCGGTGGGTGGCATCGGGGCGTGGGGTGGGGTTGAGTGGCGTGGGCTGGGAACTGTTCTTCACGTGTAGAGGTGGAGCGGAGCGATGAGGATGGTGACTTTTTCCCCCGAGTGCTCACGCCGGGTGATGGAGGCCTGTGGTCTCACTTGGAAGAGGACTCGGGTGACTGGAACAGAGCCCGTGTGGGGTCGTTGTGGAGGGAGGAACTCCACCCCCCCAGCCCCAGCCCCAGCCCCAGCCCCGGCACTTGTACCTCATCGAGGGACGGTCGGCCGAAAACAAATGAAAGCTGTCAGAGGTGGAGGTGGGGGTGGGGGTGGGGGTGAAGGGGTGGGTGGGGGTGTGTGTGTGTGTGTGTGTGTGTGTGTGTGTGTGTGTGTGTGTGTGTGTCCGTCCCCGTTCCCCGTACCACAGTCCCTGGTCGAGGCCCCCCGAGCGGAGAAACGCACGCCAGGCCGTCCGTGCTCCTGGTTGTCCGGCCGCGTGTCCCCGCCGCCCAGAGATCCCGAACCGTCCCGCTCGCTCCCCTGCCGGGTGCCGTGTGCCACCTGCCTGTCGGCCGGGCGCTATTTTAGACACTGCGAAGAAGTCGGCCGGACGGCCGGGCCGGGCCGGGCCGGGCCGGGCCGAGCCGAGCCGAGCCGAGCCGAGCACGTCCAGGCCGAGGTGGGTGGTGCTGGGTTCGGAGGAGTGGGGTACAAGCGGGAGGCGGGCGTCGATGGAGGGGAGGGGGAGGAGGAGGGGGAGCAGGGATGACGATGGGCTGGGGGGCTTGGCGTGTGGGGTGGGGGTGGGAGGGATGGTAGCCATCCTATGACTTTCTCTCCCCACCCCGCCTTTGGCAAGTCTGTTAGAGTGACGAGGTTGTGCTGGTTTCTGGCTGGTGCACACCATAGTGATTGTGTTCTTCTTTTTCCTGGTCTTTTTCAGGAACCCTCGTCCCGAGGGACTGAATCTAGTGCCCTGTGCTGCGCGGTACGACCTAGGGGTCGAATCTGCCAGGAGAGGTCTTACAAGGATCTGGAGGATCCTGGAAAACTGCTACCATCCGGAATCCTACATGGATATTCAAGATCTTGCGGATGGATGGACGGACGGAAGACGGATCGAATGGAGGCCCCGCCCCATCCCCTGGACCCCTTGGCCCAGGAGGATCGTGATGGGTCTGGAAAGGACTCTTCCGACGAGGGTCTCGGGATGGACTTTCTCGGTCCGCGGAAGGTGTTTCTGCACAAAGAGGAAGAGAGGGGCGTTCTCGGCAGGAGAGCCCGAACCGCCTCCTTTCAGGGATCCGCTCCAGTCTGGGTCGGGGTCGGGGTCAGAACGCGACCACCGACGGCTCCCCTCCCTCGTCTTGGCTCTCCAACTTGGGAAACCCTCCTCCCTGCCCCCTCACCCATCTTCTCGTCAGCCTGCCTCCAGCTTCCCCGTGCCAACTACCTCTCTCATGCTGCCGGACTTTCCTCCCCCTTGGGCCGCCAGGAAGCTCTCCCACTCCTCCACGTGCTTTGGCTTGGAATCCCTGACAAACACAAGCGGTGCTGGAGGGCGGGGCCGGGGGCGGTGGCAGAAGGACTCCCTTCATCTTATGGGAGCGACTTTTATCTCCATAGGTGGCGATTGAGAAAACACATAAAATCACTCAGAAGAATACCCATGTGTAGTCTCCCGGACCTAGATCCGTGTCTGTCTGTCTGTCTGTCTCTCTCTGTCTCTCTCTCCATTTCGCTATTCTGTGTGTGTGTGTGTGTGTGTGTGTGTGTGTGTGTGTGTGTGTGTGTGTGTGCCTTTCTGTCTGTCTCCCTTGTCTCTCTTTCCTCTCCTCTCCCCTCCTCTCCTCTTCCCTGTTCTCCCCTCCCTTCCCCCCTCACCCCTCCGCTCCTCTCTTCTCCCCTCTCCTCCACTCCTCTCCTCTCCCCTCGCCTCCTCTCGCTTCCCCTTCCCTCCCCTCTTTTCCCTCCTCTCCTTTCCTGTCCTCTCCCCTTTTATCCCTCCTCTCCTCTGCTCTCTCTCTCTCTCTCTCTCTCTCCCCCCCTTCCCTTCCCTCCCTCCTCCCTACCCCCCCAACCCCTACCTTCACAGGGCCTCATAGATTGCAATCGGTTTCCATGAAATGTGATGAAGAGGGAATGAAGTTTAGAATGATATCCCCATGCCATCGAAACCTTCTTCCCCAGGGATAGCGAGTTATTTGTGGTTGTGTTTGTTTTTGTTTTTCTTGTTGTTGTTTTGGGGTGCAACGAGGGCACAGGAGGCGTTGGGAGTGAGGGTGATGTTTCTCTTTCTGTCTGTCTCCTCCTTAGGAAGGATTTTAAGAGGAGGGAGGACTCACAGAAATCTACCATCTCGTCTCGTACTGCAGCTGTGTTTGAGCTTCCTATACGATCTGGGCGGAACACTCCCCACCCTCACCTCAAGCCGCCATCGCCGCCCCCTCAGCCCCCAGCACCCCCGTCCAGTCCCGCGCTTGGGGCGGTGGTTGGGCATGGGGGGATGTTGGCGGGGTGGTCGTTGGTGGGGGTTGGGGTGGTGGAGGAAACCGGAAAACAGACCACTGTGGCACGTGGCTGACTGGGGCTTCAGGGTGAAGGAGGATGAATAAAATGGCCGGAATTAGGCTAACGGATTGCTTCGTTTTTGGGCGGGGGGGGGGAGGGGAGAGGAGGGGAGGATCATTAGGTCATTCATTCATTCATTCATTTGCTTGGGGGGGGTGTCATTCGGTTTCTTATGCTCGCCCTTAAAACGGTCGACTCTTCTGACTGACCGGTTGCTGCTCACGGTTCCAGGCCCGTTGTTGAAACTGGAAGCTATCGATCTTACTGTTTCTACTGTATTTCAGTCATTGCAAGTCATCATCGTGCTGGGTCTCTGAGTCCTTCTCCGAGGAGAAGGTCGGTCACGGGACTACTGACCTGACAAAATAGCCTGAGTGACCAAGAAGGCCACACCTTGAGTGCTTATGAGATAATGAGATCTAACTGCCAGCCTCTATAGAATGGGTCACCTGGGAGGCATCGTGACACCATGCTGAGTCTTCTGATGAGAAAACGATTCTGTGGATGGTGATCGATGCTTGATTGTTTGAGCTATGGCTCTAGAACCACCCCACCCACTCCATCCCCAAGGTGGGTACACAGTTTTGAAGACGCTAGCCTGCTGTGAATCCCCTTTGCCCGGCAGAGCGATAAAATGACCTCTTTTCTTCTAAGCTCCAAGACCTTGTCTCTGGATTCTTGGGCTCATCGGGGACGGGGGCCGATCTTTCGGCAACAAGCGTGCTTCAGAAACAACGGATGCCCGAGAAGGACACTCTGCCTCTCCCTCTTCTTCCGGGCCTGAAATGGGGAGGAAAAAATATCGCTTCCCCTGGAAGCCGGAGTCCAGAGCCCGCCATCCGGAGGGACTTCTGGCTTGGCCTTCTCCTGGGGTGGGGGGAGGGCACGCCACCGCACGTGTTCTTTGTCAACTCCCCGTTTCTCTCTTCTCGAGTTATCTCTTTGGGAAGGCTCCCACACTGGATGAAAACAGACAGACAGACAGGCTGGTATCTCTCCCTACCCCACCCTTCGCCCCCCAAATGACTGATCTTCTGTCCCATCAAAATCACCACTTGTTTTCCAACGTGGCTTTCTTGGATCCTGGAGGACTGACATCAACTTAGAGCCAAGATGGGCACAGAACTGAAGGACCTTCTCGGCTGGCCTAAGAAGTCTGTCATCGTGATGTGGGAGGTATTCTTCGAGGGACCTATCTGACTAAGTGCTTGACGGCCTTTTGGACTTTGAACCAACTTGGAGATAGGAACTAGGATGAGAGGGCCCCCGAAATAGCTCAGCAAACTCTTCTCCACCCTTAGAAGAGAGACAGACAGATAGACAGACAGACAGAGAAAGAGAGAGAGAGAGAGAGAGAGACAGACAGACAGACAGGCAGACAGACAGACAGTGTGTGTGTGTGTGTGTGTGTGTGTGTGTGTGTGTGTGTGTCTGTCTGTCTGCCTGCCTGTCTGTCTGTCTGACGGTCTGTCGGTCTGTCTGCCTGCTTATTGTAGGAACTCTCTGTCAATGGAAGTATAGTTGACTTACAATGTTGTGTTCATTTATGACGTACGGCATAGTGATTCACTTATTCACACACACACACACACACACACACACACACACACACACACGTATACTTTTTCAGGATAGGTTATTACAAGCTATTGAACATAGTTCCCTGTGCTAGACAGTAGGACCTACTTGTGTACCAGGTTTGTATAGGGTGGTTTATATCTGCTAATCCCAAACTCCTGATTTATCCCTCCGCCTTACCCCGTTCCTCCACCCTACCCTGTCCCCTGTGTTAACCATCGGTTTCTTTTCCATGTCTGCGAGTCCAGTCTGTTTCTGTTTTGTAAATAGGTTCCTTGGAGTCTTTTTAAAATGGAGTTATTTATGTATGGATGGGTGTCTTGACTTACTTTCAGATCCCACCTAGAAGTGATGGCATAGGATATCTGTCTTTCCCTGGGTGACTGACTTCACTAAAACTATGGAACGCTTCACGCATGGGCGTGTGTCGTCCACGTTCAGGGGCCGTGCTGATCTTCTCTGGATGGTTCCCATGTTAGTCTATGTCCTGTGGCAGCAAGCGCTTTCCTTAGGGTTTTTGTCTCAACCTGAAAGCCAGCCCGGAGACTGAAGGTCTTCTAGTTGCGTCCACTATCTGCCTAGGACCCTCTCCACGAATGTTTCCCATTTTCTCTCACCCTTTTGCCTTGGCATCATTGAGTACGAAAACGCTCCGTCTCCTGAAGCCTTGCAGACTGAAGCTGGACAACGGGAGGTAAACGTCAGAGAAATGGCCACAACAGCTCCTGTGCAAACCATCCTCGGGCCTGTTTTCGGGGGAGCCGCTCAGAGAGTTGAGCCGAACACCCCAGGACATCATCAGAGGCATTTCAAACTGCTCGAGCCGTTTCGATGACCCCGATGTGTGGAAATCTCCTACCAGACTGACCCCCTACTCCCGGCCCTGAATCTGGTTTCTCATCTGCTCCGACGATTCACCTTTGTGCTGTACTTTGGTTGTCCACACAAGTGCCTCTTAGGCGATACCTGACTGCTTGCTCCCTAGGCCTAGCTTCAGAAGCCCATCGACACCACCGCCTCCTGAGACGAGATACTACAACGGCAACAGTTTCCTTGAACAGACCTGTTCTCAGAACTAAGAAACTGGGTCCATGAAACGCAGGCCCCCTAGGAAACCATTCCCTCCCTCCTGCCCCCAGACCGCACGCATGCACGGACGCACACGCACACGCACACGCACAGTCAACAGCCCAGCTTTTAATGTGTAAAACTTCCAGGGAAGTTACAGAATAGGGAAATGTTGGGGTCCAGAGTAGGCTGCCCCAAAATGTGCCCGATGGATTATGCTGAATGAAAGGGACTTCACAAGTGGCCAAGGGGGAGGGTATAGGTCAGTGGTAGAGTGTGTGCTTAGCAAGCAAGCACAAGGTCTTGGGTTAAATCCCCAGTACCTCCGGTCAAAAATAAATGCATAAAATCGAATTCCTCTCCCCGCCCGCCCCCCAAAGTATACACTGCTGTATGTCAACTCTGTCTCAATAAAACTGGAAGGAAAAAAAGGAAGGAAAAAAAAAAAAAGCATGATTTAACAAAAGAAAGAAACAAACAAAGAAAGAACTGCCCGAGGCAAGAGGAACACTCTGTCCCTCCTTTCTGCCTCCCTGGAAGCAGGGGAAAAAGAATTTTTTTTTTTTTTAAAGTCTCCCATCCCAGAGGAATCTATCAAGTCAGAGGTCTGCTTCCATGCCCTTCCATGATTCTCAAACGGTTTAGTGGGGTTTACCCAGGTTAGGAAAAGGAGGGGACTCCTTTGGCCTGAGACCAGGCGAGATTCTCCCCCTCCCTCCCGCCTCCCTCCGTGCAGTTGGGACGGGGTGGCCTAAGGGTGGGGAAATTGAAACCAAAAAACAAAAGCCGTTCAACGGAGAGGAGCCGGAGGCCAAGTCAAAGGCTCTGACCTGAGCACAGAGCTTTCTGCATTTGAATGAAGCGATTGAACGAGGCCCTGCCGAATGGATCCTCCTGACGTCCCCGCCCCCGCTTCCAGGAGACAGTCCAGTCGATTTAGGACCCGATTTGGGACCGATCGGTGGAGGAGGCCTGGGCGGCGGCGGCAGTGGCGGCGGCGGCGGCGGCGGCGGCGGCGGAAGCAGCGGCGGGGGGCGGGGGGGGGGTGCGCGGGCGGGGGCGGGACCAACGGTCGCTCCAGCTCTGCCTGCCTGCCTGCCTGCCTGCCTGCGGGGCTGAGGCCTGAGGGCCACGCTGGTTCCTGCCACTCAGGGAAACTTGTGCGGGTGTTGCCGAAAGATCGCCCCCCCCAACCCCGTCCCTGACGAGCCAAATAACCCAGAGACAGGGTCTTAGAGTTTAGAAGAAAAGAGGCAGCTTGATTGCTTTGCTGGGCAAAGGGGACTCACAGCAGGCTAGTAGTGCCTTCCAAACTGTGAACCCGTCTTGGGGTTGGGGTTTCATGCTTCTGTGGACGAACAGGTTGGAGCATGAAAGGGAATCACAACAGGCGGGAGCATAAAAGGTGCTCATGATCAACAAGGGTCTCTGATAAAACTTCCTCCTAAATCTGGATGAGTGTCTGGTAACATGGGACCTCCTGGTGGTCTAGTAGGTCATCAGCCCGTGACCTTCTTTCTCTGGTCAGACTCACCCGGCGGCACCAGCGCCACGGAGGAACTCGGGGTGGGGGGGTGGGAGGGGGCTGGTCGTTCTCCTGAGCTTATCCTCCCGTGACTCCCTTCCTGGGGAAAGACTCAGACGTCAAACATGATTGTCAATTTGAACGATCAGAGGAAGGTCCAATCAAACAGTTAGAATCGACAACTTTAGCTGCTTTGAACAGTGGGCCTGGGGCTGGGAGCGGTGTCTGGTCAGTCGAGTTTGCTGATCGTTCTAAAAGCAAGCAGTAAGCATAAAGCCCAAAATTGGCTTAGCCTAAGTGCGGCCACTTCATGATTCCTCCTTCACTGGGGGCCGAGGCGTGGGGGAGGGCGGGGGTGGGGGACACGACTGAGGTGGCGACGAACTTCTCCGTGAATGCTCGGAGCCGAACTGCTCTCTGGGCCTAGGTCCAAAAAAGGCCTGAGTCTCAGCTATGACAGGTTCTCTCTCTTTCTGGGCACATGGACTGACTCGCCCCGCATCCTCCCATCCTGTCAGACCCTTCGGACACGCACCTCCACCCGAGGAGTTCTTTGGCCTCGTCCAGAAAAAACAAACACACGCACGAACAAAACCAACCGAGCACACAGAAACCCTGATGATCTCCTTGGACCCCATTCACTTCGGAGAGTCCCTCTCGTAGAAATCCCCTCAGCTCGATGATTTCACCATAGCCGCCTCCCTTTCTCTGCCGCAGTGACCCCCACCCCCACCCCCACCCCTGCGTGGGCCCTGTCCCTCTACCTATCAAAAACCAAACCCCAGGAGAAAAGAAAATCAGAATGCTGCTTTGAGCCACTGGATCTGTGAAAGGAACCAAACAGAAAGCCGAAATAACCAAACCAGCCGAACACCAAAAGCGAACAGACAGATACCCCAGAAAGAAGGGCACGCTGACCCCGGCCCCTTTCCTTCCTGGAATCAGGACATAACATACATCTACACCCCCCCCCCCTCCCCGGCCAGGGCCTGTCTTTGCTCAACCCAATAGAAGAGCATTTATGTTTTGCCAGTTTTCTGGGTCCTTCTTTGTTTCATAAAACTGAGAAGAAATACGTGTGGAAGTTCTCTCCTATGAATTGAACAGACTGAAGATCCTTTAAATAACCAAATGAGGTGGAAGTGCCGAGAGTACCATACGGGAACACACCGAGACACATCATCATCAAATTGACCAAAATTAAGGGTAAGGAGAAAATATTAAAATGAGCGAGAGAAAAGCAACAAATAACATACAAGGGAACTCCCGTAAGGTTATCAGCTGATTTTTCAGCAGAAACTCTACAGGCCAGAAGTGGGTGGCACAACATATTTAAAGTGATGAAAGGGGAAAAGTGACAGCCAAGAATACTCTACTCAGCAAGGCTCTCGTTCAGATTTGAGGGAGAAATCAAAAGCTTCACAGATAAACGAAAGCTACAAGATTTCAGCACCATCAAGCCGGCTTTACAAGGAATGTTAAAGGATCGTCTCAAGTCATCAAACCCTAAGAAAAGAGAACAAAAACATGACAGAGAAAGGGAGGGAGGGAGGGGGGAGAGAGAGAGAAAGAGAGAGAGAGAGAGGGAGAGAGAGAGAGAGAGGAGACCTACAAAAGATGGCTTTGCCTGTTTAGGGTCTTCCGTTGTTCCTTATACATTTTGAAATTGTTTGTTCTAGTTCTGTGAGGAATGTCGTGAGTATTTTGACAGGGGTTGCACGGAACCTGCGGATTGCTTTGGGTAGTGTGGCCATTTTGATAGTATTGATTCTGCCAATGCAAGAGCACAAGACAGCTTTCCATTTCTTTGTGTCATTTCAGATTCTGGAGTATAGGTAACCTCCTCGATTAAGTTTATTTCTAGGCATTTTACTGTTTTTGACGCAATGGAAGTGTTTATCCCAGTTATAAAATTCTGGTTTTTAAAGTGGAGGAGGGGAAAAAAAAAAAAAAAAAAAAAGGAAAGGAAAGGCCACAAATGGCAAAATATCCTTCTTTCTTACGGGTGAATTGTATTCCATTCCGTGTGTGTATATGTGTGTGTGTGTGTGTGTGTGTGTGTGTGTGTGTGTGTGTGTCCCCTCTTTTTATCTATTCAAATATTGATGTGCACTTAGGATGCTTCCGTATCTTGGCCATTATAAATGATGTTGCTGTTAATAGCAGGGTGTGTGTATCTTTTTGAATTCATCCTTATTTTGCGGTTGGCTTTATTCCTTTGATAACTATGTAAGTTTAAAAAGCTAAAGCGCTAAACCTTCCTGGAAACAATGAACAGTACGTATATGTAAATTAAAAAATATGTGTGCAGTAAAAAATTAAAAAATAAATACATGAATAAAAAAGAAAGAAAGACAAGGAAATTAGCTATCAAGCCATGAAAGACATGGAAGAAACTTAGAAGACATCTTACTAAATCAAAGAAACCGGTCTGAAAATGTTACCAACTGGACAATTCCAACCAAAGGACATCCTGGAAAAGGCAAAGCTCTAGAAACAATAAAAAGATCGTGGTATCCAGGGGTTTGGGGAGAGGGAGGGAAGGAGGAATGAACAGATACAGCGTGTGGGATTTTTTTAAGGCGATGAAATTATTCCGTCGGATACCATAGTGGTGGCTACATGTCATTATGCATTTGTCAAAACCCATAGAACGTACGACATCAAGAGTGAACCGTCATGTAAACTATGGACTTTGATTGATAATAGCGTGTCCATGTCGGACCATCAGTTTGACCAAATAGGCCACACTGATGAGGGATGTTGAGGGGAGGGGAGGATATATGTGTGGGTGGGGAGGGCTGTGTGAGAACTCTCTGTATTTTCTGCTCAATTCTGCTGTGAGCCTGAAACTGCTCTAGGAAATAAAGTCTATTAATCAAAAAACAAAAACAAGAACAAACACAACGAAACAAAACAAAACAGCCAAATGAGGTGAACCAGGATTCAGTCATCCAAAATGGAGCTGGACGGCCAGTGGGAGGAACTTGGTTACAGACATAGTCTTGTTTCGGGGAGGGGCACGTTGTCCCCTCCCTCTACACATCTTGAGTCCTCTGGGCTGGACTGATCCAAAAATGGACCCCAGACGGATCGTTGAGCAGGAGCGACAGGGAACCTCCTGTCTTTCATTCAAGCACTCATGTGTCCCCGAAGCAGGCAGCCTTTCTCCGTTTTAGGACAAGAAATCAGCCCTTTGTGCGAAATGGACCGGGCTGAGAGACTTTGGTTTTGGGTGACCCGTCTGTGAAGAATCGAGACGGAGTTTGGGTTTTGGGGGGGAAGCCCCTGAAAGAAGTCACGAGGTTGGTTGGTTTTCTCTAGGCTTCCGGGGCCTGAAGGCTCTCAGTGGGAGATCAGGGTGATTTCCTAAGTCCAGATGCAGGGAGGGCACCCTCCACGGAAGTGATTGATTTCCCGCTTTCAGGGAGACAGAAAGAAGAGTCTGAGGGTCCGGTCCCTCTTGCGTCTGCTGGCCGGCCCCTCGGCTTCTTCGGTCACTCTCATTTCTAACCTATCCGTGTGCCACGGAGGCACATACATGTTTGGGGTGGCCTCCCCTGGGTCCCGACACCGGCATCCATGGGGGGAGGGGGGGCATGAGTGGTCAGAACTGTATCAAGCTCAAGGGCGCCACCAACCGGTTTCAAAAACAAATCTGCCAGCAGCTGCTAGCTGCAGCCTTGTCGTTTCAAAGTTCCCGCCTTGCTCTTGTGGTGTTTTCTTTCGTTTCCCCTTCTCCACTTGCCCCGTGGGGTAGTCTGGTGACACACACTTCCAGTGCTTCTTTCTTGCATCTGTGTCTCCTGGGCTGCAGTCCTAAGAACCCCCCCCATCCCCCCCCGGCCCCCCCCCCCCCAATAAGCTCGTTTCTTTACCCTCCACCAGGTCTCCTGGCTTGGGAATCTCGGTTCACACCATGTGTCTCGTGTCCTCTCTGAATTCATGGGCCCAGCCATCCACCCTAAGGAGACGGAGGGAGGGAAGGAAGGCTTTGACCTGGCGACCTTCCTTGCCGGCATCCTCCGGATTTCGGACCCTTCAGTGTGCCACCCGCCACCCGCCATACCACCCTCACCCTGAGGCCTAGCCCTCGGGGCTCCGTCCACGCGGAAACCTGAACGCGGACGGACGGACCTGGATGGCGGGCGGGGTGGGGGTGGGGGGTGGAGGGGCTTGCTTCATCACCGCCGGAACCGTGGAGGCGACCGAGACAGACGCGTCCTTCAAGAGGTGAAGGGACACGTAGCCCGGGCTAGGTCCGTGCCACGGCATGTGATTTGGCTCTAAAAAGGAAACCAGGGGCCCGTGGAGCCGAGAGACCTGTGGGAGACAGGCGGGGCAGTTTCTGCGTGCACATGACTCCCTGAAAGGAGCCAATCTGAAAAGGTGGCATCCTGTAGGGTACCGGCTCTGGATGACGTTCATTCTCAAAAGGGCAAAAGCCCAGAGAGGGTGAAAAGATGAGTGGGGTTGTGTGTGTGCGGGGGTGAAGGTTGTGTCTCTCTCTCTCTCTTTCTCTCTCTCTCTCTCTCTCTCTCTCTCTCTCTCTCTCTCTCTGTGTGTGTGTGTGTGTGTGTGAGTGTGCGCGCGTGCGTGTGTGTGTGTGTGTGTGTGTGTGTGTGTGTGTGTGTGTTGTGGCGGGGGGGGTTGTTGATGAATAGGTGGAGCACAGGGGACTTTTAAGCAGCAAAACTCTCCGGTAGGTAGGCCCACGATGGGATGAAAACCAACGTGTTGGGTATGGCATTCCCTAAGATGGGGTGAACTGAAAGAACCCTTCTGGGTGTCTGCCCCTCAGCCGAAGTTTAAAGTCCTTCCTAAAGCCAGAAGGTAAAGACCCCCGTGAGCAATCTGAGCGGCCATTGCTGAGGGGTAAGAGCGAGGCCAGTGAATCCAGTGAAAGACTGACTGACTGACGTGGGGTCCTGGGTCCCTCGGCTCGACCCCCTTCCCCGGGAAACCGAAGCCTTCGACGCAGGGATGCGCTTTGACACGCTTATGTCTCATCAGAGAAGGTTTCTTCTGCCTGGCATTGTGTGACGGGGCCGAGAAACCCGTCCTCTCCTCCTTTGCATGAGGTAGCCGTCGCTCCCGCCTTGGCGCAGCGGTGAAGAAGGCTACCAGAAACACGGTTCTGCGTTTCTCTCTATACCGTGGGCGAGCGTCACGGCTTTTCCTTGCGTTTCACCATGCAGTCAGAGGGCATTATCAAAACTAAGCGTGCCATCCAAATTTTCCTTTTCCTTTTTTAAAGTGACTGTCAAGAACTTAGGCAGCATCGAGTGAAAACGTTGGGCACCTTCATCTCTTGGTTTGTATGGAGCCAGCTAGGTCATCAGACCCACATCACCATGATTTCTGAATTCTAAGATACTTTCCAATCCATGATATTGTACATTCCTGGGTCCTGGGATGTCATTCTGGTTGATCAGGTCAAAGGGAATGTGTCCCTCCGTAGCACTGATTAACACGTCAGCTTATTTAAACGACAACAGAGGAAATTCCCTTCGGGCGATATTCATTCCACACGCTCAAGGAAACCGATAGGTTGTGTGCCTGAGCCCACACAGTGTGACGCAAGAACGGGGTGGGGGTTGAGGGAGGGGGAACTCTGGCTAGTGTCCGGGACCTAACGGGAGATAGAGTGGAGGGTGATTTTTGCCCTTCTTCAGGGTCAGGGTGAATCGGCCCGAGGTTGACTTGTGCGCTCAGAAAGAGGGCCTTTATCGGATGCCCCGAGCCGACTTTTCTTTTCTTCTTCTTCTTCTTTTCTTTTTTCAGTTTTATTGATATAGGTTTGACATACAGCCCTCTATCAGTTTCAGGTGTACAGCACAATGATTTGACTTCCATAGATTGTGAAGTGATTATTAGGTAACTTTAGTGAACATGAAACAACGATATTTTAAAAGGGGGTTTAATCAACAGAACTGCTGTTTATGATGATCATCTATTCCTAAGAGAAAGGACAGATGAACACTCCAAAATGCAGGAAGTGCATAGGCACAGAATGATGAACAATCTTTACCCGTGCAGACGTTTTGACACCAGGATACGTGGAAAGCTGAAGTCTTAGAACATAGAAATATTTGGCTCTCCATTTGACCTGGAAATCTCCTTGTTGGAAAGAAGCTAATTTCTCCTCCTCATCCTCGTCCTCGTCCTCTTCCTCCTCCTGTCTTTTTAATTTAAAAAACAAATTTTTTTTAACAAAAAGTTTTTATCTTTTTGGAGGGGGGACGGGTCGTTAGGTGTCTTTATCTACGTTTTAAGTAATTATTTAGATTTATTCTACGTTTTCAGTGGTGGTAGTGGGGACTGAGCCCAAGGCCTTGTGCATGCTGAGCACGCACTCTACCGCAGAGCTCTACGCTTTCCCAGAAAGGAGCAAATTCCTAAACATAGAGCTGGATGAGCAGGTCAGCTTTTTGATCTCATAGAAGCAGCGGCCCTGTTCTCTGGGGGAACCGTCCTTATCTTGTCCGTCTCGACAACGTCAGAAACGTCTACATAGCTCACAATGGCCTGAGACTGAGGCCAGGGGGCTGAATCAGGTAGAACCTGAAACCAAATGGAAGAAACAAAAAAGGGGGGGGGGGCACGCGGAGGCCTTTTTAAACGTGCACACTGCTGCGAGGGCTCCCTCGTCGAAACTCTAATTCGCAGCCTTCTTAAGGAGAAATATACATCTGAAACGTCTTTTTTTCCACGCAGAGTTTAAAAGCTTTCACCCTCCGAGCCGAAAAACCTTACCCGTCCCATCGGTTCTTTCTAAGTGAGTGGGTTCTCTAGTGTCCTACGCGTCTGCTGGGAAACAAGCTGCTGGAAAACAAGCAACTAGAAACCAAGCTGCACCAACATTTCCATGAGCTTAAAATCTTACATTCACACTTAACTTGCTTAAAAATGCACACGCTTGCTTTGTTTTCATGTTTTACACAGTAGATGACCTAGAACATGCATGATGCTAAAGAAATTGTGTGAGGGGCAATCCTGAGATTGACCGTGAGGGCACAAAGGATGGCAGATATTTCCTTAGGGTAAAACAATGGACGGTCATGGGAAGCCAGATCAGCCATTAACAGAACTTGGTTCTGGCAGGAAAGCATGCGGTTTAACCCCGGGGAAATATTTGCTATCTCGAGATGTCCCAGAGGCAATCACAGGATATACGCTTAGAAATTTTGCATCCCCGGAGGAGGGTGATTGTTCCTGGAAGGGTTAGGCCTGAAATGAATCAGTTAGCCAGCAAGCAGAACTTCGTGCTTCTGGTATGAAATATCTAAAGCCCCACCTCTTTGATCGCATATCTTCCCCCCCCCCCCCCGAGCCGTAGACTCCCAATAAACAGGCTGTCGACCAGGCTTTTGGCACTCTAGATCCACGAGACCTTGAGTCCCCTGGTCCCATTTTTGCTCTTTACTTTGTCTCTTTGTTTCTTAATTCTTGCGTCGCCCGTCCTCAGACACGGTCCCGAACTGCGCTGGACGCAGCACCCGTCCTACCCGACTCATGAGTGACCTATAGTTTTTAAATGAAAGCTACAAAGTCTCTGGTCATGTCGATCTGCTGGTCTCGTCTGTATGAGACAGGGCATTACCTGAGTTTCAGAGACATACACAGACACACACAGACAGACAGACACACACACACGCGCGCGCGCGCGCACACACACACACACACACACACACACACACACACACACACTCTAAAGGGAAAAAAGAACAAAGAAAGAGAAAGAGAAAGAAAAAGGCTCAGGGGAATAAAGGATTCGCTTGCTCTCTGTGACATGACCCAGCAGACCTAGTTGTCACAAGACAGGAAGCTCAACTCTCCATGTTTACATTATGTGTTCCTGAGCTTTCTTGCAGAAAATTCTCATGCATTTCTTTCCCCTCACGGAAGTCTTCTCTATTCCCCACAGAGCCTGGGGCGATGGCTCTGCACCCTGGAGGCGCCTGCGGCCGAGCCAAGATATTGGATGATTTGTGGAAGTGATCAGTGATCCTGAGACAAAGCCCTTCCTTTAGGTAGAAAAGCAAGTGGCCCCTGCTGCTCAGGGAGCTGGTGCTCCCCTTCCCCCCCTCCCGTCATGCCACCTTCTCCTTTGTGCACAAGCTATCGCTTTCGCAACAGAGCTTGGCTTGCCTGAGAGTCTTGTGGAAGCCATCCTCATTTCTATGGTACTGCCGTCCAAGGATCTGGAAAGGGCCCAGTCCCATGTATGCATGTAGGCACGTGTGTACGTCCCCGGCTTGTAGGCCTGACGTGTTTCTCCCTCCAGATACACTTGCCAGAGTTCATTCACGAAAGAGCTCTATGGAACTGGTTTTCAAGGGAACATGCAGGCAGGGAATGCGAACAGGAAGGAACCCAAATGTTTTCCTTCAGGTTGACATGATCTGGGACAGATCCTTCCATCCAGAAAACCAAATGTCAAGGGATTGGTCTCGTGAAAAGAGCCATGTCTTGATTGTGATGAGCAGCGTTCGAGGTGAAACTTTTTGCCTCCCTAGGTTTACCCCGAATCCTTGAAGTTCCTGTGGGTTACCTCTGTCATGAAATGTGTCAGCCAGAAAAATAAAATAAAATAAAATAAAATAAAATAAAATAAAATAAAATAAAATAAAATAAAGAGTCTGGGAGCGATGGCTGGCTCGGTCTCAAGTCTCAGGAAGTGTTCACATCCCAAGCAGTCCTGGGGGGTAGTGTGTGTGTTGGGGGGGGGGGGAGGCGGCCCGTCTCTGAAAAATTGGTGCCTCCTCCACGTAGTTTTTGGTCCCTTGCAACTGGAGCGTCTGGCGACGTCCCTGGAATGTTTAGATCGTTTCCAAAGAAGATGAGATACGGAAGCGTTCGTTCCTGGCTCCATGAGTCGAAGGGGACGTGCTTTGATATCCTTCTGATAGGAAAGACTCGAGATCTGTCAAGTGTGTTGGCCGACATGACTGGTATACCTTCGGAGGACGGATGGACCGACAGACAGACAGACAGACAGACAGACAGACCGGAATACACACATACTTACTTACTTACATACGTACGTACGTACATACATACATACATACGTATGTGCATACATACATATATACATACAAGTAAAATAAAATAAAATAAAATAAAACAAAACAAAACAAAACAAAACAAAACAAAAGGATGCTGTGAGGAGAAAGTGTCTGTTTCTGGCTAGGACCAAATCGTGTCCGTACGTGGACCGGTTGGGAAACACTTGTGTCCCAGATGGTTCACCGTGACTTCCTCGTGAACATTTGCTGTGACCGATTCGGGCTTGCTTCGGAATAGTCACGGTCTCCGGAATAGTCACGGTCTCGTTCTGAGGAACGTCTCCTGGAAAGCATGTGGAGACCATCTTCGTCTGCCGTCCTTAGGAAACGTTCCAGCAGAGCGGGTGTCCGAGAGCCTCTAGGGGCGATGGCTATGCTTAATGGACTTCTGTCCATCTTCAGGCCGAATTTCGTGGAAGCATGCTGATCTGGCCAGCTGACAAGTCTGAATGGGGGTGATTTTTGGTAGAAATGCGCGTCCTTGGAGAGACCAGGGGAAGGGGAGCATGTCTCAGTGGAAACTCTCGTACAGCGTGATAGAGATGAGAATGCGGTTCTGTGTCATCATCTTTGCGTGCTTCCCGCCACCCTCCCCCTCCCCACCCCGCCCTGCCTTCCACTGATACGCTGGGCCACGTCACGCGTGCTTCGAGTTTTCTCCGATAGTTGGCCAACGCTCTTCCGACTCCCGTTGCCCATGGTTCTCCCGCTTTGGACTTGGCATCCTCGAGAACCAAAGCCGCCCTTTCCCTGAAGCCCCGCCGAGCCGGACTGAGCAGCTGGACATCTGCTGGAGAGAGATCACTGCCGTGTCCCCTCTCGAGACCCTCCTCCTGCCCATTGCTGTGGAGGCCGCTTGGAAAGTGGACCTGAACCCGCATGCGTTTTTCAGGCCGCCCGAGCCTCTTCGAGCCCGACGCCTAGACATCTTCCAGAGTGGTGGCGCTCCGGACTCACACCCGGGGTTTCTCGTTGGCTTCGGCCACGGACCTTTGTCTTCCTGGAACGAAAGACCAGACCGGTTTCATCAGGTGGAACCATCTGCCTGGTGGCGGGACTGTCGTGGAGCCCTATGGACCACCCCGAAATGTATGTGCAGCCCAAGGGTGATCTCTCCAGCTGAACAACCATCGAGGCCCAAAAGGATCCCCCCCCCGCCCCCGCCCCGGGAAGAAAGAAACTTTGACCTTGACCCTTAGCTGCCCGAATGAGAATTTGGATCGGGGTTGGGTAGGGTGATAGAGATCTCCCTTGGCCCAGTTCCCGTGCGCAGGACTTTCAATGACTGTGTCTTCCTGAAAGGACACCCGCCCCCTGACCATGCTGTCTCGTCATCAGTTTGTTTCCACGAGGGATGAAGTGTCATTGTGTGCACGGCAAAGTTGGCCGCTGCCTGTTCGGTCCGCCATCGCTCCGTAAAGGACCGAGGAAGTGTGCGTCGTGACCAGTGACAGATTTCGGAGCCCGTGGGTGGTGGACGGGTGTGTATCTGTTATCCAGGTCACGCGCGACGCGGTGTGTCGTGGTGTGGCCCGCCCGGCCACCCCACCTCCCTTCCCCCATGGAAAATCAAGAGAGAGTATTGCCCGAGACAGACGAAAGTGCAGCCACGAAACCTAAAAGGATGACCCTGGATGTCAACTTGGAGGTGGCTAGGAGACGGCTGAGCATGCATAGGACCACACTGCCACCGTGTGGGATGCTGCACATGTGTCGCCGTCGTGGTTTTCAGCTCCTCCACCTATTGCCCTCACCTACATCCACTCTTTATCTCACTGAACTCTTTTTGAACTCTTTTTTTTTTTTTTGGGAAGACAGTGAGAATTTTCTCTCTCTCTCTCTCTCTCCCTCCCTCCCTCCCTCCCTGTCTCTCTCTCTCTCTCTCTCTCTCTCTCTCTCTCTCTCTCTCTCTCTCTCTCTCCCCTACTCTCTCTCATAATTGACCTGACAATAGGATGTCAGTTTTCACGTGTCCAACATAGCGATTCGGGATTCTTCCATGTTCCACGATGATCACCGCGATGAGTCTGGTTACGGATCCGTCACCGGACAGCGTCATGACAATAGTATGGATTGACTCGACTCGCCCTGCTGTCCATGACAACCCGTGATTAATGTATTTAATAATTGGAGATAACTGGAAGCTTGTACTTATTCCTCTCCCTCACCCATTGCACTCATTGTTCCTTCTTGGTATCCATGAGCCTGTTTCAGCTTCCTTGCATGTGTTCCTGCGTATTGTCTTGGGGATTCTGCCTCGAAGTGACAACATCCCTCTTGGACTTAGGTCACTTGGTTAACATCATCCCCTCAAGGTGTAGGTCTCTCCAGACCACGTGACACTGTCCATTCGTCCATCCGCGGGCCCTTAGTGGAACTGCCGGGTCTTCCAGGAGTTTCCTGTGGGATGTTTTGAGGGACTTCTGTCCTGTATTCCCTAATGGCTTTCCTCCACCTCCGTTTTGCCCTCTCCCCCTCGCCCCCACCGCCAACCCCTGTTCCGTGTTGCCTTCTGTCTTCTGTCGGAGAGCGGATTCTGTCAGGTATGAGTCCATAGCTCTGTGTCCGCCCGCCAGCCCGCCCACCCGGCCCCATCGAACGGTGGTCTCTATCACATGTTCCGTCAGAAGCAGGCACTTTCTGCTTGTTTTTGGAACTTGCTGTCGTGATTCCAGGTTCTGGGCCTGTCTGGATATCTCTTAAAAACAGAAATGCGTGCGTTTTCCCCCTTTTTTAATTGTTTTTGTTTACTTATTTATGTATTTACTTGCTTACTTATTTACATATATTTATTTATTTAGGCTTTTTTTTGTTGTTGTTGTTCTTGTTGCTGTTGTTGTTTTTGGTTGTTGTTTGCTTATTCGGGGAGGGGAGGTAATTCGTTTCTTTTGCTGGTTTGTTGCCTGACTTAGTGATTGCCTGACTCACCGACTTCCTTATTTACTTGAACGGAGGTCCTGAAGATCGAACCCTGGACCTTGCGCGTGCTGGACAGGCACTCTGCCGCTGAGTTCTACACACCATCCTCCCCCGCCCCCGCCCCTTCCCCATTTGGATACAAAATAATTTTTTTTTTCTTTTAAACTGAAAAAGTCAGTTTGGGTCTCCTGCCCGTGTTTCATCATTGGTTTGTTGGCTTCTAGGAGGTGGAGTTGACCGAGTTCTTGGACTGTTTAGGAGAGGAACCCCTGATGGGCTGTGGTGGTGCTTTTTCTACATTTTTGTTTGTTTGTTTGTTTGTTGTTGTTGTTGTTTTTTGTTAAAACCCCAGAGTAAGTTCTACAACTTGATTTCCCTTTGGTGGTGGGTTTTGTCGTTTGTTTTCATGTTTTTTTTTTTTTTTCCACATGGGGCTACAGTTTCCTTGTCCACGTGTGACTGTGTGTCAAACACACACACCGACACACACACACAGACACAGACACGGGCACACATGCACACACAGACACGCGGATGCCCATGCACAGTGTTGTTCTGTGTAGATGCACTGAACCTCGATTTACCGAGCGGGTGGCTATCGACTCGCCCCCCCCCCCCCAACCGCCGCCCGCATTTTTTTGTTTTTCCTCCTCCTCCCTGTGGTTGTGGTCAGCCGTGCTGACGTCCGTGTTCTCACGACCGACCGCGAGTGCGTTTTCCCCACGCGCCCATTTGTTGTCTTTGGGCTTTGTCGTGATCTGTGCCAAGATCGATTTTTCTTTCCACTTCGATGGGGTTGACGGTCTTCATCCTTTCTTTTCTAGCTTCTGGGCTTTGCCTGTCTGCTTTCAAAAGACCTCCTGCATTCGAGAGGACGGACTCCAAAGCCGATTCCTGCGTTGTTCTCGGAGCGCTCGCCTGGTTTCGGTTTGCCAGCCCCCGCCTTCCCTCCCTGTTTCCCTCCTCCCCTTCCCACCCCCCCCCCCGCCGCCGGGAACCCGGGATCTCGTCCTGGTCGCTCTGGGCCACCCGCCGGCGTGTCCGTGTGATCTCCCCCGCCCGGGGAATCGCGTGGGGAGCGCGTCCCCTTCGCGGCAGCCGCCCGGCCGGCCGGCCGTGTCTTGCCAAACCCCGGCTCCCTCCGTCCTCCCCGCCCTGATCTGCTGCCGGGGTGGGTCGCGTCGCGTCGCGTCGCCTCATGCCGCCGTGCCGTGCCGTGCCGTGCCGTGACGAGGGTGAGCGGGCTCCGAGGCGGACGCCACGGGGTCGCGCCGGCCGGCCGCCCGGCGCCTCAGCCCGGGACGGTCTCGGGCGTTTGGGCGGCCGGCGGTCGGGATCGGTTCCGGGGACGTTGGCGACGGCTGTCGGGCGCCATCTGGCTGCCGCTCTTGAGATCGTCCCTCTTCTCCCGAGCGTCGGCGACCTCGGCAAGGGATGGGGCTCGGCGGCGGGGCCCGAGGCAGACTTCGGGGAGGCTGGCGACACCGGCGGTGACAGTCCCCGTGGCGCTGAGCCGCGGGCGCGTCCTGCTCTCGGCGCAGATTGGACTCGCAGGCTGATGAGGGGGTGACTGTCGCCGCGCTCCCGGGATCTCGTGTGTAGGGGGAAGCCGTGTGGCCTGGCCTGGTCGACCAGCATCCGCCTGTGCCCCTGCAGCCGCGGGGACCGACCCGAGCCGATCGGACACGGCCTGCGCCGTGCCGCCGCGGGGGAAAGGGACGGGGTGTCCCGCGCCCGGGCCGCCGGCGGCTAGGTGGTCCGGCCCTCGTCTGTGTCCCTTGGACGACTGCTCCCGAGGCGAGGAGCGGCCCGGGCCCAGTGCGGTGAGGCCGGGGACGGGCGCGCTGGGGTTCCCGGTCGTCGGAGGCGCCTCCTTGGATGAAATGTTTTCTGAGTCCCGATGGACCCGGAGACGTGGCTGGGCCGGCCCCTGTTGGCGCGGGAGGCCAGGGAGGGCGCCCCCCGGCCCGTAAGCCTGCCCGCGTGGGTTCCGGTGGCATTTGAGGGACCGAGACTTCATCCGGACTCGGGGACCGGCACGGGGGCGTCCTGCGAGGGATGTGGGGGAGGCAGGCTTTCCCCGGCCCGGTGCTCGGGAGCGGTCCCTCGTGGGGGGCCCTCTCCTCGGAGGCGCCTCTGTGGCATCTCCCCGAGTCCCCGGCCACGCGGGCGAGAAACGGGCAGGGCGTCCCCGGCCCGATCCCGTCTCCCTCTCGTCCCTTCCCATTCCCACTGCTCCTCCTCAACCCCTCCCCCTCCCCCTCCCCCCCCCGGTCGATCAGATGGCCCCCGAGAGCTTCGGGGCTGCCATTTATGGGGGTAGGGCTGGGGGCAG
The DNA here is from genome assembly GCF_048564905.1 of Vicugna pacos. Classification (NCBI taxonomy): domain Eukaryota; kingdom Metazoa; phylum Chordata; class Mammalia; order Artiodactyla; family Camelidae; genus Vicugna; species Vicugna pacos. The sequence continues at coordinate 41,873,448 of NW_027328721.1, read as the reverse complement.
GTGGCCGGACCGAGGTCCCGGGGCCCCCCCTGCAAATCGTGGACCCGACCCGTTTCCGGGCGCTGTCATTTTTCCTTTCGTGTTGGGCATTTTCTGCCAGCAGATAGGTGCTGACACGGTCTTTCTCGGTGTCTGTCACCGAGTGTTGGGTCTCCGGACGCGTGTGGGGCTCTTGGGCTTTGTCTCTGCGTGAGCCCTGGCCTGGTAGAAGCTGACTCTGCTTCTGACACTTGAGCCGCCCGCTCGGGCCTGCGCGCCGGCTCTCGTGTGTGCGTCCGGCTGACGTGGCCCGTGGTGCCGCCTCCGGTCTCTGGTGGCCCGAGGGCGGTGGGGTGAGGTGGCGGCGTGGGTCTTTTACCCCGTGCGCTCCCTGCCGCAGGCACCCGGTGGTGGCCGGCACGACCCCACCCTCCCAGGCTCCGTGCCGCGTGTCAGGCATTCTCCGCCTGGGGTCGTTGGCCACTCTCCTCGTAGAGGAACGAGGAGTGGGTGGCGCCTGGCGAGGCTGAAGCAGGCCCCCCTCTGGTGGTTGTCCTCGCCGGGCCCTCCCTTCTGGCTCTGGGGCTTCCCTGCCCCATGGCTCGCTCGCTCGCTCGCTCGCTCGCTCACCTGACCGATGTGGTGACGTCATGCTCTCCCGGGCCGGGCCTAAGCCGCGCCAGACGAGGGACGGGACGTTCATGGTGAACGTGGCCTCTCTTCTCGTTCTGCCTGCGGGCCCCTCGCCTCTCCTCCACCGCCCGTGGGTGGCGGGGGCAAGGAAGGGGTGCGGACTCCGGCCCGACCTCGGTCTCCCGTGCCTCGTGGTGTCGGCGGGGCCGGGGTCTTGTGACGCGGCAGACACCTCTCGCCTCCTCGCCTGCTCGGCGTCTTGTCTCGCGAGCGGCCCTCCCCCGCGGTGGGGGAGGGCTGCCCCCGCCGCCACGCCACGTATCCCCTCGCCGGGGTGCGAGCGTGTCTCGCCTTGGCCCTCTGTGGTGCCCCTGGAGCGCTCCAGGTTGTCCCTCAGGTGCCCGAGGCCGAGCGGTGGCATCGCTTCCCGTCCCCAGCGTGTCCTCTCGGGTAACCCCTGCGGTGGTCGTGTGTCCCGAGCCACTCTCTTGAGCAGTGGGGGAGGGGTCGGGACGGTAAGCGAGGCGTGGCCCCGCTCCCCACCCTCGGTTGGGGCCGGGGCCGCCTCCTGGTCGTCGTCCTCACCCTGTACGGGGGGGACTGACGTGGCCGGGCGCACGCCGGGTGGGTCCCCCCCTCTGCGGGGCTCGCGCCCGGGCGTGGGAGCGGACGTGGTGGGGCCGGGTGATGTGCCGGTGGGGGCGGGCGCCTGTCTCGTCCCCACGCGGCCTTGGGTGCGTCTCCTCGCGAGGCGGCACGGGCTTTCCCCGGCCCCGACCGCGAACGCTCGCTTTTCGGCCCGCTGCTTACCCCTACCGCAGGCCCCTCCTGCCCAGCCGAGCGCTGACGTCCACCTCGGCGGACTTCCGTAGGCCTGAAGGGGGCCCCCGCTGGGTAGGGGGCGATGCGCCCTCGGTGAGAAAGCCTTCTCTAGCGATCTGAGAGGGGAGCCTTGGGGGGTACCGGACAACCCCCAGCCGCCGCTCCTCCATCCAGAGCGTGCAGTCGCCACGGGGAAGCGACTGCCGCAGCGTGTGGGCAGGGCCCCGCCGCTTTGGCGTGTGGGTTGCGCCGGCCCCGCGGCGGGGCCGTGTGCTGCTCTTTGCCTGCTGTGGCCCGCGCCTCCCCCCTCCGAGTCGGGGGAGGGTTCTGCCGGGCCGGGCCGGGCCCGGCGTCTGGCGCGGGGCCGTGCGAGCGCGCGTGCGTGCGCGCGGGCTTTGCCTCCCCGGTGCGTGCCGTGGGGGGAGGGGCAAGGCGGTCCACCCCGACTTTGCCCCCCGTTGTCTCCCCGCCGCGAGGAGCCACCCCACGTGTTCCGGTCCCGAGCCGCAGCCACCGGTGGCGGTGCGTGGGCTACGGGTCGGGCCGCCTCGCTCGGGAGCGTTTCCCCGGGCCGCGAGGCCTGGGGGCGAGCCAGACGAAGCAGGATGATGTGGGTGGTGGACGGACAGACCGGACAGACAGACAGACGGACGAGTGAGCGAGCGGAAGGGGCTACCCTCTGGAGTGGGGGTTAGCCTGCTGCGCGCGAGTCCCGGCGGCGGGGCCGGGGTGTGGGAGGAACCGCCGAGGGTTGGCTGAGGCCGGCCGGCGTCCTGGGCGTCGCGGGGCCGCCCCCACGTGTGGGGGTGGTGGGATCCTGCGCTTGTTTCCCCGGCGGCCCGGTCGTGTCTCGGGATTTCCCCTTCCCTGGGCTGGTGCCCGCCCACACCCCCGACCCCTGCGGCCGTCGCTCTTGTGCGCGAGCGGCCCCTCCTCGTCGTCGCCGGCCCTCCCCTGCCCGGACCGATGGCCACCCGCGCCGAGCTTTTCCACCACCGACCCACCCCCCCGTCCTGGGACCAGTACGTGGCCTCACCGCGTGTGGGTGCTGTCCCTCCCCTGGAGGCGGCCCCGGGTGAGGCGTCGTCGGACCCGACGGGGGGGTGGAGGCGGGGTGCTTCGGCACGGCACGAACGTTTTGTTTT
>NW_027328721.1:41830869-41858369 GCF_048564905.1 Vicugna pacos | reverse complement strand
GCTCTCTCTCTGTGTCTCTCTCTCTCATCGCGTCCCGAGTGGATCTCTGAGTGGATCCCCCCCACGAGGTCGACCAGCCGTCGCGGCTCTCTCTCTCTGTGTCTCTCTCTCTCTCTCATCGCGTCCCGAGGGGATCTCCGAGTGGATCCCCTCCCCCCACGAGGTCGACCAGCCGCCGCGGCCCTCTGTCTGTCTCGCCGCGGCCCGAGGGGATCTCCGAGTGGATCCCCTCCCCCCACGAGGTCGACCAGCCGTCGCGGCCCTCTCGCCCTCTCGCCCTCTCGCTCCCTGTGTCCTTACGGGATCCCCGAGTGGATCCCCCCCGCGAGGTCGACCAGCCGTCGCGGCTCTCTCTCTGTGTCTCTCTCTCTCTCTCATCGCGTCCCGAGTGGATCTCTGAGTGGATCCCCCCCCACGAGGTCGACCAGCCGTCGCGGCTCTCTCTCTCTGTGTCTCTCTCTCTCTCTCATCGCGTCCCGAGTGGATCTCTGAGTGGATCCCCCCCCACGTGGTCGACCAGCCGTCGCGGCCCTCTGTCTGTCTCGCCGCGGCCCGAGGGGATCTCCGAGTGGATCCCCTCCCCCCACGAGGTCGACCAGCCGCCGCGGCCCTCTGTCTGTCTCGCCGCGGCCCGAGGGGATCTCCGAGTGGATCCCCTCCCCCCACGAGGTCGACCAGCCGCCGCGGCCCTCTGTCTGTCTCGTCGCGGCCCGAGGGGATCTCCGAGTGGATCCCCTCCCCCCACGAGGTCGACCAGCCGTCGCGGCCCTCTCAGCTGCCCGTGGCCCGAGGGATTGTACTCCGTGTGCCTATGCGGCTTACCTGGCCTCCTGTGGCCCCAAGGATCTCTAGTTGACCGGGCGTCCTTGGTTATTGGATGATCTGGGTTGCTTCACGTCATGTAGGGATTTTTAGTTTGCATGCTTGGCTTAAGTATGTGTGTCTTTGTCTGTCTTTGTCTGTCTGTCTGTCTGTCTGTCTGTCTGTCTGTCTGTCTCTCTCTCTCTCTCTCTCTCTCTCTCTCTGTATGCGGTGTCTGTACGCATGCGCGTCCGTGTCTATGGACTTTTCTTTCTTCGGGCGGGTAGGCGTCATTTGGCTTATTTGATTTTTTTTTTAAACTTTTCTTCCCCGTGTTCCACGGTACCATCGTGTTTATCTATTCTACATGTGGAGATCCCAGTCCCGTCCCACCGCCCTTACCCCTGACAACCTCAAGTTTGTAATCTGTCGGTCTGTTTCTGTTTTGTTAGTTAGTTCGTTCGTTCGTTCGTTCGTTCGTTCGTTCGTTTTTCTTTTGGAAATCTGTTCACCTAGGACTATAACTGTTTGTACGAAACAGATAGTAATAGAATCTCAAGCCCATCCTACCGAGAACAAAACGTTTCAAAGAGAAAGAAAGGAAGGAGAAGGGGGAAAAATAAAAGTCTCTATATTTTCTTGCTTCCCTCTGTCACTCCTGATGGTTTAGATGTCTTCTTTTACAATTTTGTGTTTATTCTGTTTGGAATGAACGGGAGTGATCACCTTTCCGGGGATGAGTGTCTCATGTTTGTACCGTCCTGCTTCTTCTCTATTTAGAGTAGACCTGTGGATGTTTCTTTTCACATGGGTTGAGTGTTGCAAAACTCTTTTAGTTTTTGCTTGTCTGTGAAGTTCTTTACCTCTCCTTCTATTCTAAAGGATAGCTTTGCTGGATAGAGTATCCTAGGCTGCATTGTTTTGTTTTGTTTTGTTTTGTTTTGTGTTTCATTCAGGAATTTCAATAGATCTTGCCACTCCCTTCTGGCCTGACGTGTTTGTGGAGAGAAATCCGCTGAGAGCCTTATGGGGGTTCCCTTGGAACTCACTCTTTGTTTTTCTCTTGCCTAAAGGCATTTAGGATCATTGCTTTCTCCTTGACTCTGACCATCTGGATTAGGATAGGTCTCGGTGTGGGTCTGTTTGAGTTCTCCCTGTTTGGCACCCTCTGAGCCTCCTGGACTTGGATATCGGATTCCTTCTTTAGAGCTGGGAAATTTTCAGTCATGCTTTCTTCAAATACCTTTTCGACCCCCTTGCTTCTTCCTTCCCCTTCTGGAACCCCTATTGTGCGTAGATGGGCACGCTTTCGATGGTCCCGTAGGTCCCTGAGATTGTTTTCGTTGTTCTTTATTTGTTTTTCTCTCAGCTGTTCTGATTGGGTTCTTTCTGTTGTCCTGTCTTCTGGGCCACTTATTCGCTCCTCGGTGTGATCTAGCCTCCTTTGGACAGCCTTTAGACCACTTCTCATGTCAGCCAGTGAGCTGACCAGTTCTCCTTGACTCTTCTTTAGAGCTTCGATTTCGTTTTTGACGTACAGTATACATCTAAACACTATCACTTGGAGTTCCTTCGGTACTTGGATCTCTCCTTTTTTGAAATCTTGATCTAGCAGGCCATCCGTGTCTATTTTGTGGATCGTGCTTTCAGGGAATTTCTCTGGCTCTTTTCATTGGGAGTGGTTCCTCTGCTTCCTCATGCTGCTCCTATCTCTCTGGCACTGTGGCTTAAGGAGTATCAGTTATCTATTGTGGTCCTTAAGGAGTTTAGGTATTTATCTAAAGCCTATACAGGAATAAAACTTTAAAAGGGGGGGAGAGGGAGAGGGAGAGGGAGAGGGGGAGAGAGAGAGAGAGAGAGAGAGAGAGAGAGAGAGAGAGAGAGAGGGAGGGAGAGGGAGAGGGAGAGGGAGATAGAGGGAGACGGAGAGGGGGATAGGGGGAGAGAGAGAGACAGAGACAGAGACGGTGGGAGGGGGAGGGGGGTGGGGGAGCCGGATTTTAAAAGAATGGAGGAAAAAAAGGTTTGAAAAGAGTGTACAAGCAATAATAGAAGAGCAAGTGGAAGCAGAAGAGCGATCGAGGTGAGACGTCTTCTAAAAGCCTTTAAAAAATAGAAAAGATCAGAAAATAAAACACAATTGTTTCAAAAGTAAATTTTTAAAAGGTAATCGGAAATAGAACAGACTTTAACAAGAGATAAAACACAGGATTTGAAAAGGAGGGAGAAAGAAAAGGTTTGAAGACACTGTGTAATCAATAATAGAAGAGTAAGTGGAAGCAGAAGAGCGATCGAGTTGAGACGTCTTTTAATAACCTTAATAAAAAGGAGAAAAAAGATCGAGAAACGATATCTGAAACCTGTAAATAATCAATAACAGGAGATCTAAACCAAGAGAAGAGAAAAAGGAAAGGGGGTGGATGTTTAAAAATAATAATAAGAAGAAGATTTTCAAGGAAACATTTAAAAGGGATTAAAACCGTCAACGTAGACGACTGTTCAAAAGTCAAGGTTAAAAAGGTAACAGAAGGTAAAACCGATAGAAGAGAGATTAAAAAAGAGAAAGGAAAAGGAAAAAAAAAAGGGGGGGGGGGGACGTGTTCCCGGCACCGCGGTCGGATGCTGCGTTCCTCCCGGGAAGGAGGGTGGCTGGCTGGCCGCCCGCCCTCTCCCGGCCCCGGTCGTTCCGCTGCTCCGTGCGGCTGTGTGCTCCGACTCGGGTCGGCGGCGCTCCTCTCCGTAGGTGGGCTCGGGGAAGACCGTGGAACCGCCCCGCCCCTAGCTGCGTCCCAAAACTCGGCTCCTTCTTAGTCATGGTGGCGCGAGTTCTCTGAGGTACCGGGGCAGAAATATCCTATCTGCCTCGGGCTGTAAACGAATCTCAGTCCTGCCTAGAAGGCTGCGGAGCCCCCGGGTGCGGATTCGAGTCTCGGCCCCGCCCCCGCCCGCATGCTGCACGCCAGAGGCTATGGCGGCTGTGGCTGCGTCCCGCCTCTCTTCTCGCGAGAAGCGCCGGTGATGGCGCCGCGGATCTGAGGAGACGGAGGCTACGGCGCCCCTCCCCCCAGGGCACACCGGCCGTGTTGCTTTGCCTTTCTTTTCCCGTCATGTATGGGGGGGGGGCGGGTTGTTCTGCTCTGTATCCCCTCCCGGCCGCCGCCCCGGTCCTCCGCCCGGCTCGTGCGGCCTGTCCCGGCCCCTGGCTGCCGGCCTGCGACTCGGGCTGGGTGTCGCGGGGACCCTCTGTGCCCCTTTCACTTGGATCGGTCGGTCAAGGGGTGCTCTGGGTAGATCTGAGGCTCGGGGGCGCCCCCTCCGTCCCGTCGGCCTCTCCGTTGGAGAGGGGCAGTTTTGGCGAACGAGCCCTATTCCTCCTCTGCCGCTCCCTCCCCGCGGGACCGGTCCCTCCCGCACTGTTTTGCTTTTTACTCTTTCTTTTCTCCTTTTCTCCTACCAGATTTTGGGCGTCTTTGTCTTTCGAAGAGGGCGGTGTTCTGTCGGAGTTCCGCAGGTGCTCTGATTGGCCGAGTGGGTCCGTCGATGTGAGTTTTGGTGTATTTGTGGGAGAGGGTGAGCTACGAGTGTCCTTCTACTCCGCCGTCTTGCTTCTCCGCGGGTTATTTTTGAAGAGTAGGTGCTGGGGATTGAACCCTGGGCCTTTATTTTTTGCATGCTAAGCACGGGCTGTACTGCTGGATCTCTAGGCCCTCCCCACCGCAACACCCCCCCCCCCTTTCCCACCGCCTCCATAGTACTCGATGAATCTCCTGACTAGATATCTATGCTTCCTTGGAATGGGGCCGTCCGTTTCTTCATCGGATGGATGGACGTCTGTGGATTCGTCTCGTTTCTCTCCACTGCGGTGGGTGGCATCGGGGCGTGGGGTGGGGTTGAGTGGCGTGGGCTGGGAACTGTTCTTCACGTGTAGAGGTGGAGCGGAGCGATGAGGATGGTGACTTTTTCCCCCGAGTGCTCACGCCGGGTGATGGAGGCCTGTGGTCTCACTTGGAAGAGGACTCGGGTGACTGGAACAGAGCCCGTGTGGGGTCGTTGTGGAGGGAGGAACTCCACCCCCCCAGCCCCAGCCCCAGCCCCAGCCCCGGCACTTGTACCTCATCGAGGGACGGTCGGCCGAAAACAAATGAAAGCTGTCAGAGGTGGAGGTGGGGGTGGGGGTGGGGGTGAAGGGGTGGGTGGGGGTGTGTGTGTGTGTGTGTGTGTGTGTGTGTGTGTGTGTGTGTGTGTGTGTCCGTCCCCGTTCCCCGTACCACAGTCCCTGGTCGAGGCCCCCCGAGCGGAGAAACGCACGCCAGGCCGTCCGTGCTCCTGGTTGTCCGGCCGCGTGTCCCCGCCGCCCAGAGATCCCGAACCGTCCCGCTCGCTCCCCTGCCGGGTGCCGTGTGCCACCTGCCTGTCGGCCGGGCGCTATTTTAGACACTGCGAAGAAGTCGGCCGGACGGCCGGGCCGGGCCGGGCCGGGCCGGGCCGAGCCGAGCCGAGCCGAGCCGAGCACGTCCAGGCCGAGGTGGGTGGTGCTGGGTTCGGAGGAGTGGGGTACAAGCGGGAGGCGGGCGTCGATGGAGGGGAGGGGGAGGAGGAGGGGGAGCAGGGATGACGATGGGCTGGGGGGCTTGGCGTGTGGGGTGGGGGTGGGAGGGATGGTAGCCATCCTATGACTTTCTCTCCCCACCCCGCCTTTGGCAAGTCTGTTAGAGTGACGAGGTTGTGCTGGTTTCTGGCTGGTGCACACCATAGTGATTGTGTTCTTCTTTTTCCTGGTCTTTTTCAGGAACCCTCGTCCCGAGGGACTGAATCTAGTGCCCTGTGCTGCGCGGTACGACCTAGGGGTCGAATCTGCCAGGAGAGGTCTTACAAGGATCTGGAGGATCCTGGAAAACTGCTACCATCCGGAATCCTACATGGATATTCAAGATCTTGCGGATGGATGGACGGACGGAAGACGGATCGAATGGAGGCCCCGCCCCATCCCCTGGACCCCTTGGCCCAGGAGGATCGTGATGGGTCTGGAAAGGACTCTTCCGACGAGGGTCTCGGGATGGACTTTCTCGGTCCGCGGAAGGTGTTTCTGCACAAAGAGGAAGAGAGGGGCGTTCTCGGCAGGAGAGCCCGAACCGCCTCCTTTCAGGGATCCGCTCCAGTCTGGGTCGGGGTCGGGGTCAGAACGCGACCACCGACGGCTCCCCTCCCTCGTCTTGGCTCTCCAACTTGGGAAACCCTCCTCCCTGCCCCCTCACCCATCTTCTCGTCAGCCTGCCTCCAGCTTCCCCGTGCCAACTACCTCTCTCATGCTGCCGGACTTTCCTCCCCCTTGGGCCGCCAGGAAGCTCTCCCACTCCTCCACGTGCTTTGGCTTGGAATCCCTGACAAACACAAGCGGTGCTGGAGGGCGGGGCCGGGGGCGGTGGCAGAAGGACTCCCTTCATCTTATGGGAGCGACTTTTATCTCCATAGGTGGCGATTGAGAAAACACATAAAATCACTCAGAAGAATACCCATGTGTAGTCTCCCGGACCTAGATCCGTGTCTGTCTGTCTGTCTGTCTCTCTCTGTCTCTCTCTCCATTTCGCTATTCTGTGTGTGTGTGTGTGTGTGTGTGTGTGTGTGTGTGTGTGTGTGTGTGTGTGCCTTTCTGTCTGTCTCCCTTGTCTCTCTTTCCTCTCCTCTCCCCTCCTCTCCTCTTCCCTGTTCTCCCCTCCCTTCCCCCCTCACCCCTCCGCTCCTCTCTTCTCCCCTCTCCTCCACTCCTCTCCTCTCCCCTCGCCTCCTCTCGCTTCCCCTTCCCTCCCCTCTTTTCCCTCCTCTCCTTTCCTGTCCTCTCCCCTTTTATCCCTCCTCTCCTCTGCTCTCTCTCTCTCTCTCTCTCTCTCCCCCCCTTCCCTTCCCTCCCTCCTCCCTACCCCCCCAACCCCTACCTTCACAGGGCCTCATAGATTGCAATCGGTTTCCATGAAATGTGATGAAGAGGGAATGAAGTTTAGAATGATATCCCCATGCCATCGAAACCTTCTTCCCCAGGGATAGCGAGTTATTTGTGGTTGTGTTTGTTTTTGTTTTTCTTGTTGTTGTTTTGGGGTGCAACGAGGGCACAGGAGGCGTTGGGAGTGAGGGTGATGTTTCTCTTTCTGTCTGTCTCCTCCTTAGGAAGGATTTTAAGAGGAGGGAGGACTCACAGAAATCTACCATCTCGTCTCGTACTGCAGCTGTGTTTGAGCTTCCTATACGATCTGGGCGGAACACTCCCCACCCTCACCTCAAGCCGCCATCGCCGCCCCCTCAGCCCCCAGCACCCCCGTCCAGTCCCGCGCTTGGGGCGGTGGTTGGGCATGGGGGGATGTTGGCGGGGTGGTCGTTGGTGGGGGTTGGGGTGGTGGAGGAAACCGGAAAACAGACCACTGTGGCACGTGGCTGACTGGGGCTTCAGGGTGAAGGAGGATGAATAAAATGGCCGGAATTAGGCTAACGGATTGCTTCGTTTTTGGGCGGGGGGGGGGAGGGGAGAGGAGGGGAGGATCATTAGGTCATTCATTCATTCATTCATTTGCTTGGGGGGGGTGTCATTCGGTTTCTTATGCTCGCCCTTAAAACGGTCGACTCTTCTGACTGACCGGTTGCTGCTCACGGTTCCAGGCCCGTTGTTGAAACTGGAAGCTATCGATCTTACTGTTTCTACTGTATTTCAGTCATTGCAAGTCATCATCGTGCTGGGTCTCTGAGTCCTTCTCCGAGGAGAAGGTCGGTCACGGGACTACTGACCTGACAAAATAGCCTGAGTGACCAAGAAGGCCACACCTTGAGTGCTTATGAGATAATGAGATCTAACTGCCAGCCTCTATAGAATGGGTCACCTGGGAGGCATCGTGACACCATGCTGAGTCTTCTGATGAGAAAACGATTCTGTGGATGGTGATCGATGCTTGATTGTTTGAGCTATGGCTCTAGAACCACCCCACCCACTCCATCCCCAAGGTGGGTACACAGTTTTGAAGACGCTAGCCTGCTGTGAATCCCCTTTGCCCGGCAGAGCGATAAAATGACCTCTTTTCTTCTAAGCTCCAAGACCTTGTCTCTGGATTCTTGGGCTCATCGGGGACGGGGGCCGATCTTTCGGCAACAAGCGTGCTTCAGAAACAACGGATGCCCGAGAAGGACACTCTGCCTCTCCCTCTTCTTCCGGGCCTGAAATGGGGAGGAAAAAATATCGCTTCCCCTGGAAGCCGGAGTCCAGAGCCCGCCATCCGGAGGGACTTCTGGCTTGGCCTTCTCCTGGGGTGGGGGGAGGGCACGCCACCGCACGTGTTCTTTGTCAACTCCCCGTTTCTCTCTTCTCGAGTTATCTCTTTGGGAAGGCTCCCACACTGGATGAAAACAGACAGACAGACAGGCTGGTATCTCTCCCTACCCCACCCTTCGCCCCCCAAATGACTGATCTTCTGTCCCATCAAAATCACCACTTGTTTTCCAACGTGGCTTTCTTGGATCCTGGAGGACTGACATCAACTTAGAGCCAAGATGGGCACAGAACTGAAGGACCTTCTCGGCTGGCCTAAGAAGTCTGTCATCGTGATGTGGGAGGTATTCTTCGAGGGACCTATCTGACTAAGTGCTTGACGGCCTTTTGGACTTTGAACCAACTTGGAGATAGGAACTAGGATGAGAGGGCCCCCGAAATAGCTCAGCAAACTCTTCTCCACCCTTAGAAGAGAGACAGACAGATAGACAGACAGACAGAGAAAGAGAGAGAGAGAGAGAGAGAGACAGACAGACAGACAGGCAGACAGACAGACAGTGTGTGTGTGTGTGTGTGTGTGTGTGTGTGTGTGTGTGTGTCTGTCTGTCTGCCTGCCTGTCTGTCTGTCTGACGGTCTGTCGGTCTGTCTGCCTGCTTATTGTAGGAACTCTCTGTCAATGGAAGTATAGTTGACTTACAATGTTGTGTTCATTTATGACGTACGGCATAGTGATTCACTTATTCACACACACACACACACACACACACACACACACACACACACGTATACTTTTTCAGGATAGGTTATTACAAGCTATTGAACATAGTTCCCTGTGCTAGACAGTAGGACCTACTTGTGTACCAGGTTTGTATAGGGTGGTTTATATCTGCTAATCCCAAACTCCTGATTTATCCCTCCGCCTTACCCCGTTCCTCCACCCTACCCTGTCCCCTGTGTTAACCATCGGTTTCTTTTCCATGTCTGCGAGTCCAGTCTGTTTCTGTTTTGTAAATAGGTTCCTTGGAGTCTTTTTAAAATGGAGTTATTTATGTATGGATGGGTGTCTTGACTTACTTTCAGATCCCACCTAGAAGTGATGGCATAGGATATCTGTCTTTCCCTGGGTGACTGACTTCACTAAAACTATGGAACGCTTCACGCATGGGCGTGTGTCGTCCACGTTCAGGGGCCGTGCTGATCTTCTCTGGATGGTTCCCATGTTAGTCTATGTCCTGTGGCAGCAAGCGCTTTCCTTAGGGTTTTTGTCTCAACCTGAAAGCCAGCCCGGAGACTGAAGGTCTTCTAGTTGCGTCCACTATCTGCCTAGGACCCTCTCCACGAATGTTTCCCATTTTCTCTCACCCTTTTGCCTTGGCATCATTGAGTACGAAAACGCTCCGTCTCCTGAAGCCTTGCAGACTGAAGCTGGACAACGGGAGGTAAACGTCAGAGAAATGGCCACAACAGCTCCTGTGCAAACCATCCTCGGGCCTGTTTTCGGGGGAGCCGCTCAGAGAGTTGAGCCGAACACCCCAGGACATCATCAGAGGCATTTCAAACTGCTCGAGCCGTTTCGATGACCCCGATGTGTGGAAATCTCCTACCAGACTGACCCCCTACTCCCGGCCCTGAATCTGGTTTCTCATCTGCTCCGACGATTCACCTTTGTGCTGTACTTTGGTTGTCCACACAAGTGCCTCTTAGGCGATACCTGACTGCTTGCTCCCTAGGCCTAGCTTCAGAAGCCCATCGACACCACCGCCTCCTGAGACGAGATACTACAACGGCAACAGTTTCCTTGAACAGACCTGTTCTCAGAACTAAGAAACTGGGTCCATGAAACGCAGGCCCCCTAGGAAACCATTCCCTCCCTCCTGCCCCCAGACCGCACGCATGCACGGACGCACACGCACACGCACACGCACAGTCAACAGCCCAGCTTTTAATGTGTAAAACTTCCAGGGAAGTTACAGAATAGGGAAATGTTGGGGTCCAGAGTAGGCTGCCCCAAAATGTGCCCGATGGATTATGCTGAATGAAAGGGACTTCACAAGTGGCCAAGGGGGAGGGTATAGGTCAGTGGTAGAGTGTGTGCTTAGCAAGCAAGCACAAGGTCTTGGGTTAAATCCCCAGTACCTCCGGTCAAAAATAAATGCATAAAATCGAATTCCTCTCCCCGCCCGCCCCCCAAAGTATACACTGCTGTATGTCAACTCTGTCTCAATAAAACTGGAAGGAAAAAAAGGAAGGAAAAAAAAAAAAAGCATGATTTAACAAAAGAAAGAAACAAACAAAGAAAGAACTGCCCGAGGCAAGAGGAACACTCTGTCCCTCCTTTCTGCCTCCCTGGAAGCAGGGGAAAAAGAATTTTTTTTTTTTTTAAAGTCTCCCATCCCAGAGGAATCTATCAAGTCAGAGGTCTGCTTCCATGCCCTTCCATGATTCTCAAACGGTTTAGTGGGGTTTACCCAGGTTAGGAAAAGGAGGGGACTCCTTTGGCCTGAGACCAGGCGAGATTCTCCCCCTCCCTCCCGCCTCCCTCCGTGCAGTTGGGACGGGGTGGCCTAAGGGTGGGGAAATTGAAACCAAAAAACAAAAGCCGTTCAACGGAGAGGAGCCGGAGGCCAAGTCAAAGGCTCTGACCTGAGCACAGAGCTTTCTGCATTTGAATGAAGCGATTGAACGAGGCCCTGCCGAATGGATCCTCCTGACGTCCCCGCCCCCGCTTCCAGGAGACAGTCCAGTCGATTTAGGACCCGATTTGGGACCGATCGGTGGAGGAGGCCTGGGCGGCGGCGGCAGTGGCGGCGGCGGCGGCGGCGGCGGCGGCGGAAGCAGCGGCGGGGGGCGGGGGGGGGGTGCGCGGGCGGGGGCGGGACCAACGGTCGCTCCAGCTCTGCCTGCCTGCCTGCCTGCCTGCCTGCGGGGCTGAGGCCTGAGGGCCACGCTGGTTCCTGCCACTCAGGGAAACTTGTGCGGGTGTTGCCGAAAGATCGCCCCCCCCAACCCCGTCCCTGACGAGCCAAATAACCCAGAGACAGGGTCTTAGAGTTTAGAAGAAAAGAGGCAGCTTGATTGCTTTGCTGGGCAAAGGGGACTCACAGCAGGCTAGTAGTGCCTTCCAAACTGTGAACCCGTCTTGGGGTTGGGGTTTCATGCTTCTGTGGACGAACAGGTTGGAGCATGAAAGGGAATCACAACAGGCGGGAGCATAAAAGGTGCTCATGATCAACAAGGGTCTCTGATAAAACTTCCTCCTAAATCTGGATGAGTGTCTGGTAACATGGGACCTCCTGGTGGTCTAGTAGGTCATCAGCCCGTGACCTTCTTTCTCTGGTCAGACTCACCCGGCGGCACCAGCGCCACGGAGGAACTCGGGGTGGGGGGGTGGGAGGGGGCTGGTCGTTCTCCTGAGCTTATCCTCCCGTGACTCCCTTCCTGGGGAAAGACTCAGACGTCAAACATGATTGTCAATTTGAACGATCAGAGGAAGGTCCAATCAAACAGTTAGAATCGACAACTTTAGCTGCTTTGAACAGTGGGCCTGGGGCTGGGAGCGGTGTCTGGTCAGTCGAGTTTGCTGATCGTTCTAAAAGCAAGCAGTAAGCATAAAGCCCAAAATTGGCTTAGCCTAAGTGCGGCCACTTCATGATTCCTCCTTCACTGGGGGCCGAGGCGTGGGGGAGGGCGGGGGTGGGGGACACGACTGAGGTGGCGACGAACTTCTCCGTGAATGCTCGGAGCCGAACTGCTCTCTGGGCCTAGGTCCAAAAAAGGCCTGAGTCTCAGCTATGACAGGTTCTCTCTCTTTCTGGGCACATGGACTGACTCGCCCCGCATCCTCCCATCCTGTCAGACCCTTCGGACACGCACCTCCACCCGAGGAGTTCTTTGGCCTCGTCCAGAAAAAACAAACACACGCACGAACAAAACCAACCGAGCACACAGAAACCCTGATGATCTCCTTGGACCCCATTCACTTCGGAGAGTCCCTCTCGTAGAAATCCCCTCAGCTCGATGATTTCACCATAGCCGCCTCCCTTTCTCTGCCGCAGTGACCCCCACCCCCACCCCCACCCCTGCGTGGGCCCTGTCCCTCTACCTATCAAAAACCAAACCCCAGGAGAAAAGAAAATCAGAATGCTGCTTTGAGCCACTGGATCTGTGAAAGGAACCAAACAGAAAGCCGAAATAACCAAACCAGCCGAACACCAAAAGCGAACAGACAGATACCCCAGAAAGAAGGGCACGCTGACCCCGGCCCCTTTCCTTCCTGGAATCAGGACATAACATACATCTACACCCCCCCCCCCTCCCCGGCCAGGGCCTGTCTTTGCTCAACCCAATAGAAGAGCATTTATGTTTTGCCAGTTTTCTGGGTCCTTCTTTGTTTCATAAAACTGAGAAGAAATACGTGTGGAAGTTCTCTCCTATGAATTGAACAGACTGAAGATCCTTTAAATAACCAAATGAGGTGGAAGTGCCGAGAGTACCATACGGGAACACACCGAGACACATCATCATCAAATTGACCAAAATTAAGGGTAAGGAGAAAATATTAAAATGAGCGAGAGAAAAGCAACAAATAACATACAAGGGAACTCCCGTAAGGTTATCAGCTGATTTTTCAGCAGAAACTCTACAGGCCAGAAGTGGGTGGCACAACATATTTAAAGTGATGAAAGGGGAAAAGTGACAGCCAAGAATACTCTACTCAGCAAGGCTCTCGTTCAGATTTGAGGGAGAAATCAAAAGCTTCACAGATAAACGAAAGCTACAAGATTTCAGCACCATCAAGCCGGCTTTACAAGGAATGTTAAAGGATCGTCTCAAGTCATCAAACCCTAAGAAAAGAGAACAAAAACATGACAGAGAAAGGGAGGGAGGGAGGGGGGAGAGAGAGAGAAAGAGAGAGAGAGAGAGGGAGAGAGAGAGAGAGAGGAGACCTACAAAAGATGGCTTTGCCTGTTTAGGGTCTTCCGTTGTTCCTTATACATTTTGAAATTGTTTGTTCTAGTTCTGTGAGGAATGTCGTGAGTATTTTGACAGGGGTTGCACGGAACCTGCGGATTGCTTTGGGTAGTGTGGCCATTTTGATAGTATTGATTCTGCCAATGCAAGAGCACAAGACAGCTTTCCATTTCTTTGTGTCATTTCAGATTCTGGAGTATAGGTAACCTCCTCGATTAAGTTTATTTCTAGGCATTTTACTGTTTTTGACGCAATGGAAGTGTTTATCCCAGTTATAAAATTCTGGTTTTTAAAGTGGAGGAGGGGAAAAAAAAAAAAAAAAAAAAAGGAAAGGAAAGGCCACAAATGGCAAAATATCCTTCTTTCTTACGGGTGAATTGTATTCCATTCCGTGTGTGTATATGTGTGTGTGTGTGTGTGTGTGTGTGTGTGTGTGTGTGTGTGTCCCCTCTTTTTATCTATTCAAATATTGATGTGCACTTAGGATGCTTCCGTATCTTGGCCATTATAAATGATGTTGCTGTTAATAGCAGGGTGTGTGTATCTTTTTGAATTCATCCTTATTTTGCGGTTGGCTTTATTCCTTTGATAACTATGTAAGTTTAAAAAGCTAAAGCGCTAAACCTTCCTGGAAACAATGAACAGTACGTATATGTAAATTAAAAAATATGTGTGCAGTAAAAAATTAAAAAATAAATACATGAATAAAAAAGAAAGAAAGACAAGGAAATTAGCTATCAAGCCATGAAAGACATGGAAGAAACTTAGAAGACATCTTACTAAATCAAAGAAACCGGTCTGAAAATGTTACCAACTGGACAATTCCAACCAAAGGACATCCTGGAAAAGGCAAAGCTCTAGAAACAATAAAAAGATCGTGGTATCCAGGGGTTTGGGGAGAGGGAGGGAAGGAGGAATGAACAGATACAGCGTGTGGGATTTTTTTAAGGCGATGAAATTATTCCGTCGGATACCATAGTGGTGGCTACATGTCATTATGCATTTG
This sequence comes from Vicugna pacos, assembly GCF_048564905.1. Taxonomy (NCBI): domain Eukaryota; kingdom Metazoa; phylum Chordata; class Mammalia; order Artiodactyla; family Camelidae; genus Vicugna; species Vicugna pacos. The sequence goes on along the minus strand of NW_027328721.1, from coordinate 41,844,341 downwards.
TCAAAACCCATAGAACGTACGACATCAAGAGTGAACCGTCATGTAAACTATGGACTTTGATTGATAATAGCGTGTCCATGTCGGACCATCAGTTTGACCAAATAGGCCACACTGATGAGGGATGTTGAGGGGAGGGGAGGATATATGTGTGGGTGGGGAGGGCTGTGTGAGAACTCTCTGTATTTTCTGCTCAATTCTGCTGTGAGCCTGAAACTGCTCTAGGAAATAAAGTCTATTAATCAAAAAACAAAAACAAGAACAAACACAACGAAACAAAACAAAACAGCCAAATGAGGTGAACCAGGATTCAGTCATCCAAAATGGAGCTGGACGGCCAGTGGGAGGAACTTGGTTACAGACATAGTCTTGTTTCGGGGAGGGGCACGTTGTCCCCTCCCTCTACACATCTTGAGTCCTCTGGGCTGGACTGATCCAAAAATGGACCCCAGACGGATCGTTGAGCAGGAGCGACAGGGAACCTCCTGTCTTTCATTCAAGCACTCATGTGTCCCCGAAGCAGGCAGCCTTTCTCCGTTTTAGGACAAGAAATCAGCCCTTTGTGCGAAATGGACCGGGCTGAGAGACTTTGGTTTTGGGTGACCCGTCTGTGAAGAATCGAGACGGAGTTTGGGTTTTGGGGGGGAAGCCCCTGAAAGAAGTCACGAGGTTGGTTGGTTTTCTCTAGGCTTCCGGGGCCTGAAGGCTCTCAGTGGGAGATCAGGGTGATTTCCTAAGTCCAGATGCAGGGAGGGCACCCTCCACGGAAGTGATTGATTTCCCGCTTTCAGGGAGACAGAAAGAAGAGTCTGAGGGTCCGGTCCCTCTTGCGTCTGCTGGCCGGCCCCTCGGCTTCTTCGGTCACTCTCATTTCTAACCTATCCGTGTGCCACGGAGGCACATACATGTTTGGGGTGGCCTCCCCTGGGTCCCGACACCGGCATCCATGGGGGGAGGGGGGGCATGAGTGGTCAGAACTGTATCAAGCTCAAGGGCGCCACCAACCGGTTTCAAAAACAAATCTGCCAGCAGCTGCTAGCTGCAGCCTTGTCGTTTCAAAGTTCCCGCCTTGCTCTTGTGGTGTTTTCTTTCGTTTCCCCTTCTCCACTTGCCCCGTGGGGTAGTCTGGTGACACACACTTCCAGTGCTTCTTTCTTGCATCTGTGTCTCCTGGGCTGCAGTCCTAAGAACCCCCCCCATCCCCCCCCGGCCCCCCCCCCCCCAATAAGCTCGTTTCTTTACCCTCCACCAGGTCTCCTGGCTTGGGAATCTCGGTTCACACCATGTGTCTCGTGTCCTCTCTGAATTCATGGGCCCAGCCATCCACCCTAAGGAGACGGAGGGAGGGAAGGAAGGCTTTGACCTGGCGACCTTCCTTGCCGGCATCCTCCGGATTTCGGACCCTTCAGTGTGCCACCCGCCACCCGCCATACCACCCTCACCCTGAGGCCTAGCCCTCGGGGCTCCGTCCACGCGGAAACCTGAACGCGGACGGACGGACCTGGATGGCGGGCGGGGTGGGGGTGGGGGGTGGAGGGGCTTGCTTCATCACCGCCGGAACCGTGGAGGCGACCGAGACAGACGCGTCCTTCAAGAGGTGAAGGGACACGTAGCCCGGGCTAGGTCCGTGCCACGGCATGTGATTTGGCTCTAAAAAGGAAACCAGGGGCCCGTGGAGCCGAGAGACCTGTGGGAGACAGGCGGGGCAGTTTCTGCGTGCACATGACTCCCTGAAAGGAGCCAATCTGAAAAGGTGGCATCCTGTAGGGTACCGGCTCTGGATGACGTTCATTCTCAAAAGGGCAAAAGCCCAGAGAGGGTGAAAAGATGAGTGGGGTTGTGTGTGTGCGGGGGTGAAGGTTGTGTCTCTCTCTCTCTCTTTCTCTCTCTCTCTCTCTCTCTCTCTCTCTCTCTCTCTCTCTCTGTGTGTGTGTGTGTGTGTGTGAGTGTGCGCGCGTGCGTGTGTGTGTGTGTGTGTGTGTGTGTGTGTGTGTGTGTGTTGTGGCGGGGGGGGTTGTTGATGAATAGGTGGAGCACAGGGGACTTTTAAGCAGCAAAACTCTCCGGTAGGTAGGCCCACGATGGGATGAAAACCAACGTGTTGGGTATGGCATTCCCTAAGATGGGGTGAACTGAAAGAACCCTTCTGGGTGTCTGCCCCTCAGCCGAAGTTTAAAGTCCTTCCTAAAGCCAGAAGGTAAAGACCCCCGTGAGCAATCTGAGCGGCCATTGCTGAGGGGTAAGAGCGAGGCCAGTGAATCCAGTGAAAGACTGACTGACTGACGTGGGGTCCTGGGTCCCTCGGCTCGACCCCCTTCCCCGGGAAACCGAAGCCTTCGACGCAGGGATGCGCTTTGACACGCTTATGTCTCATCAGAGAAGGTTTCTTCTGCCTGGCATTGTGTGACGGGGCCGAGAAACCCGTCCTCTCCTCCTTTGCATGAGGTAGCCGTCGCTCCCGCCTTGGCGCAGCGGTGAAGAAGGCTACCAGAAACACGGTTCTGCGTTTCTCTCTATACCGTGGGCGAGCGTCACGGCTTTTCCTTGCGTTTCACCATGCAGTCAGAGGGCATTATCAAAACTAAGCGTGCCATCCAAATTTTCCTTTTCCTTTTTTAAAGTGACTGTCAAGAACTTAGGCAGCATCGAGTGAAAACGTTGGGCACCTTCATCTCTTGGTTTGTATGGAGCCAGCTAGGTCATCAGACCCACATCACCATGATTTCTGAATTCTAAGATACTTTCCAATCCATGATATTGTACATTCCTGGGTCCTGGGATGTCATTCTGGTTGATCAGGTCAAAGGGAATGTGTCCCTCCGTAGCACTGATTAACACGTCAGCTTATTTAAACGACAACAGAGGAAATTCCCTTCGGGCGATATTCATTCCACACGCTCAAGGAAACCGATAGGTTGTGTGCCTGAGCCCACACAGTGTGACGCAAGAACGGGGTGGGGGTTGAGGGAGGGGGAACTCTGGCTAGTGTCCGGGACCTAACGGGAGATAGAGTGGAGGGTGATTTTTGCCCTTCTTCAGGGTCAGGGTGAATCGGCCCGAGGTTGACTTGTGCGCTCAGAAAGAGGGCCTTTATCGGATGCCCCGAGCCGACTTTTCTTTTCTTCTTCTTCTTCTTTTCTTTTTTCAGTTTTATTGATATAGGTTTGACATACAGCCCTCTATCAGTTTCAGGTGTACAGCACAATGATTTGACTTCCATAGATTGTGAAGTGATTATTAGGTAACTTTAGTGAACATGAAACAACGATATTTTAAAAGGGGGTTTAATCAACAGAACTGCTGTTTATGATGATCATCTATTCCTAAGAGAAAGGACAGATGAACACTCCAAAATGCAGGAAGTGCATAGGCACAGAATGATGAACAATCTTTACCCGTGCAGACGTTTTGACACCAGGATACGTGGAAAGCTGAAGTCTTAGAACATAGAAATATTTGGCTCTCCATTTGACCTGGAAATCTCCTTGTTGGAAAGAAGCTAATTTCTCCTCCTCATCCTCGTCCTCGTCCTCTTCCTCCTCCTGTCTTTTTAATTTAAAAAACAAATTTTTTTTAACAAAAAGTTTTTATCTTTTTGGAGGGGGGACGGGTCGTTAGGTGTCTTTATCTACGTTTTAAGTAATTATTTAGATTTATTCTACGTTTTCAGTGGTGGTAGTGGGGACTGAGCCCAAGGCCTTGTGCATGCTGAGCACGCACTCTACCGCAGAGCTCTACGCTTTCCCAGAAAGGAGCAAATTCCTAAACATAGAGCTGGATGAGCAGGTCAGCTTTTTGATCTCATAGAAGCAGCGGCCCTGTTCTCTGGGGGAACCGTCCTTATCTTGTCCGTCTCGACAACGTCAGAAACGTCTACATAGCTCACAATGGCCTGAGACTGAGGCCAGGGGGCTGAATCAGGTAGAACCTGAAACCAAATGGAAGAAACAAAAAAGGGGGGGGGGGCACGCGGAGGCCTTTTTAAACGTGCACACTGCTGCGAGGGCTCCCTCGTCGAAACTCTAATTCGCAGCCTTCTTAAGGAGAAATATACATCTGAAACGTCTTTTTTTCCACGCAGAGTTTAAAAGCTTTCACCCTCCGAGCCGAAAAACCTTACCCGTCCCATCGGTTCTTTCTAAGTGAGTGGGTTCTCTAGTGTCCTACGCGTCTGCTGGGAAACAAGCTGCTGGAAAACAAGCAACTAGAAACCAAGCTGCACCAACATTTCCATGAGCTTAAAATCTTACATTCACACTTAACTTGCTTAAAAATGCACACGCTTGCTTTGTTTTCATGTTTTACACAGTAGATGACCTAGAACATGCATGATGCTAAAGAAATTGTGTGAGGGGCAATCCTGAGATTGACCGTGAGGGCACAAAGGATGGCAGATATTTCCTTAGGGTAAAACAATGGACGGTCATGGGAAGCCAGATCAGCCATTAACAGAACTTGGTTCTGGCAGGAAAGCATGCGGTTTAACCCCGGGGAAATATTTGCTATCTCGAGATGTCCCAGAGGCAATCACAGGATATACGCTTAGAAATTTTGCATCCCCGGAGGAGGGTGATTGTTCCTGGAAGGGTTAGGCCTGAAATGAATCAGTTAGCCAGCAAGCAGAACTTCGTGCTTCTGGTATGAAATATCTAAAGCCCCACCTCTTTGATCGCATATCTTCCCCCCCCCCCCCCGAGCCGTAGACTCCCAATAAACAGGCTGTCGACCAGGCTTTTGGCACTCTAGATCCACGAGACCTTGAGTCCCCTGGTCCCATTTTTGCTCTTTACTTTGTCTCTTTGTTTCTTAATTCTTGCGTCGCCCGTCCTCAGACACGGTCCCGAACTGCGCTGGACGCAGCACCCGTCCTACCCGACTCATGAGTGACCTATAGTTTTTAAATGAAAGCTACAAAGTCTCTGGTCATGTCGATCTGCTGGTCTCGTCTGTATGAGACAGGGCATTACCTGAGTTTCAGAGACATACACAGACACACACAGACAGACAGACACACACACACGCGCGCGCGCGCGCACACACACACACACACACACACACACACACACACACACACTCTAAAGGGAAAAAAGAACAAAGAAAGAGAAAGAGAAAGAAAAAGGCTCAGGGGAATAAAGGATTCGCTTGCTCTCTGTGACATGACCCAGCAGACCTAGTTGTCACAAGACAGGAAGCTCAACTCTCCATGTTTACATTATGTGTTCCTGAGCTTTCTTGCAGAAAATTCTCATGCATTTCTTTCCCCTCACGGAAGTCTTCTCTATTCCCCACAGAGCCTGGGGCGATGGCTCTGCACCCTGGAGGCGCCTGCGGCCGAGCCAAGATATTGGATGATTTGTGGAAGTGATCAGTGATCCTGAGACAAAGCCCTTCCTTTAGGTAGAAAAGCAAGTGGCCCCTGCTGCTCAGGGAGCTGGTGCTCCCCTTCCCCCCCTCCCGTCATGCCACCTTCTCCTTTGTGCACAAGCTATCGCTTTCGCAACAGAGCTTGGCTTGCCTGAGAGTCTTGTGGAAGCCATCCTCATTTCTATGGTACTGCCGTCCAAGGATCTGGAAAGGGCCCAGTCCCATGTATGCATGTAGGCACGTGTGTACGTCCCCGGCTTGTAGGCCTGACGTGTTTCTCCCTCCAGATACACTTGCCAGAGTTCATTCACGAAAGAGCTCTATGGAACTGGTTTTCAAGGGAACATGCAGGCAGGGAATGCGAACAGGAAGGAACCCAAATGTTTTCCTTCAGGTTGACATGATCTGGGACAGATCCTTCCATCCAGAAAACCAAATGTCAAGGGATTGGTCTCGTGAAAAGAGCCATGTCTTGATTGTGATGAGCAGCGTTCGAGGTGAAACTTTTTGCCTCCCTAGGTTTACCCCGAATCCTTGAAGTTCCTGTGGGTTACCTCTGTCATGAAATGTGTCAGCCAGAAAAATAAAATAAAATAAAATAAAATAAAATAAAATAAAATAAAATAAAATAAAATAAAGAGTCTGGGAGCGATGGCTGGCTCGGTCTCAAGTCTCAGGAAGTGTTCACATCCCAAGCAGTCCTGGGGGGTAGTGTGTGTGTTGGGGGGGGGGGGAGGCGGCCCGTCTCTGAAAAATTGGTGCCTCCTCCACGTAGTTTTTGGTCCCTTGCAACTGGAGCGTCTGGCGACGTCCCTGGAATGTTTAGATCGTTTCCAAAGAAGATGAGATACGGAAGCGTTCGTTCCTGGCTCCATGAGTCGAAGGGGACGTGCTTTGATATCCTTCTGATAGGAAAGACTCGAGATCTGTCAAGTGTGTTGGCCGACATGACTGGTATACCTTCGGAGGACGGATGGACCGACAGACAGACAGACAGACAGACAGACAGACCGGAATACACACATACTTACTTACTTACATACGTACGTACGTACATACATACATACATACGTATGTGCATACATACATATATACATACAAGTAAAATAAAATAAAATAAAATAAAACAAAACAAAACAAAACAAAACAAAACAAAAGGATGCTGTGAGGAGAAAGTGTCTGTTTCTGGCTAGGACCAAATCGTGTCCGTACGTGGACCGGTTGGGAAACACTTGTGTCCCAGATGGTTCACCGTGACTTCCTCGTGAACATTTGCTGTGACCGATTCGGGCTTGCTTCGGAATAGTCACGGTCTCCGGAATAGTCACGGTCTCGTTCTGAGGAACGTCTCCTGGAAAGCATGTGGAGACCATCTTCGTCTGCCGTCCTTAGGAAACGTTCCAGCAGAGCGGGTGTCCGAGAGCCTCTAGGGGCGATGGCTATGCTTAATGGACTTCTGTCCATCTTCAGGCCGAATTTCGTGGAAGCATGCTGATCTGGCCAGCTGACAAGTCTGAATGGGGGTGATTTTTGGTAGAAATGCGCGTCCTTGGAGAGACCAGGGGAAGGGGAGCATGTCTCAGTGGAAACTCTCGTACAGCGTGATAGAGATGAGAATGCGGTTCTGTGTCATCATCTTTGCGTGCTTCCCGCCACCCTCCCCCTCCCCACCCCGCCCTGCCTTCCACTGATACGCTGGGCCACGTCACGCGTGCTTCGAGTTTTCTCCGATAGTTGGCCAACGCTCTTCCGACTCCCGTTGCCCATGGTTCTCCCGCTTTGGACTTGGCATCCTCGAGAACCAAAGCCGCCCTTTCCCTGAAGCCCCGCCGAGCCGGACTGAGCAGCTGGACATCTGCTGGAGAGAGATCACTGCCGTGTCCCCTCTCGAGACCCTCCTCCTGCCCATTGCTGTGGAGGCCGCTTGGAAAGTGGACCTGAACCCGCATGCGTTTTTCAGGCCGCCCGAGCCTCTTCGAGCCCGACGCCTAGACATCTTCCAGAGTGGTGGCGCTCCGGACTCACACCCGGGGTTTCTCGTTGGCTTCGGCCACGGACCTTTGTCTTCCTGGAACGAAAGACCAGACCGGTTTCATCAGGTGGAACCATCTGCCTGGTGGCGGGACTGTCGTGGAGCCCTATGGACCACCCCGAAATGTATGTGCAGCCCAAGGGTGATCTCTCCAGCTGAACAACCATCGAGGCCCAAAAGGATCCCCCCCCCGCCCCCGCCCCGGGAAGAAAGAAACTTTGACCTTGACCCTTAGCTGCCCGAATGAGAATTTGGATCGGGGTTGGGTAGGGTGATAGAGATCTCCCTTGGCCCAGTTCCCGTGCGCAGGACTTTCAATGACTGTGTCTTCCTGAAAGGACACCCGCCCCCTGACCATGCTGTCTCGTCATCAGTTTGTTTCCACGAGGGATGAAGTGTCATTGTGTGCACGGCAAAGTTGGCCGCTGCCTGTTCGGTCCGCCATCGCTCCGTAAAGGACCGAGGAAGTGTGCGTCGTGACCAGTGACAGATTTCGGAGCCCGTGGGTGGTGGACGGGTGTGTATCTGTTATCCAGGTCACGCGCGACGCGGTGTGTCGTGGTGTGGCCCGCCCGGCCACCCCACCTCCCTTCCCCCATGGAAAATCAAGAGAGAGTATTGCCCGAGACAGACGAAAGTGCAGCCACGAAACCTAAAAGGATGACCCTGGATGTCAACTTGGAGGTGGCTAGGAGACGGCTGAGCATGCATAGGACCACACTGCCACCGTGTGGGATGCTGCACATGTGTCGCCGTCGTGGTTTTCAGCTCCTCCACCTATTGCCCTCACCTACATCCACTCTTTATCTCACTGAACTCTTTTTGAACTCTTTTTTTTTTTTTTGGGAAGACAGTGAGAATTTTCTCTCTCTCTCTCTCTCTCCCTCCCTCCCTCCCTCCCTGTCTCTCTCTCTCTCTCTCTCTCTCTCTCTCTCTCTCTCTCTCTCTCTCTCTCTCCCCTACTCTCTCTCATAATTGACCTGACAATAGGATGTCAGTTTTCACGTGTCCAACATAGCGATTCGGGATTCTTCCATGTTCCACGATGATCACCGCGATGAGTCTGGTTACGGATCCGTCACCGGACAGCGTCATGACAATAGTATGGATTGACTCGACTCGCCCTGCTGTCCATGACAACCCGTGATTAATGTATTTAATAATTGGAGATAACTGGAAGCTTGTACTTATTCCTCTCCCTCACCCATTGCACTCATTGTTCCTTCTTGGTATCCATGAGCCTGTTTCAGCTTCCTTGCATGTGTTCCTGCGTATTGTCTTGGGGATTCTGCCTCGAAGTGACAACATCCCTCTTGGACTTAGGTCACTTGGTTAACATCATCCCCTCAAGGTGTAGGTCTCTCCAGACCACGTGACACTGTCCATTCGTCCATCCGCGGGCCCTTAGTGGAACTGCCGGGTCTTCCAGGAGTTTCCTGTGGGATGTTTTGAGGGACTTCTGTCCTGTATTCCCTAATGGCTTTCCTCCACCTCCGTTTTGCCCTCTCCCCCTCGCCCCCACCGCCAACCCCTGTTCCGTGTTGCCTTCTGTCTTCTGTCGGAGAGCGGATTCTGTCAGGTATGAGTCCATAGCTCTGTGTCCGCCCGCCAGCCCGCCCACCCGGCCCCATCGAACGGTGGTCTCTATCACATGTTCCGTCAGAAGCAGGCACTTTCTGCTTGTTTTTGGAACTTGCTGTCGTGATTCCAGGTTCTGGGCCTGTCTGGATATCTCTTAAAAACAGAAATGCGTGCGTTTTCCCCCTTTTTTAATTGTTTTTGTTTACTTATTTATGTATTTACTTGCTTACTTATTTACATATATTTATTTATTTAGGCTTTTTTTTGTTGTTGTTGTTCTTGTTGCTGTTGTTGTTTTTGGTTGTTGTTTGCTTATTCGGGGAGGGGAGGTAATTCGTTTCTTTTGCTGGTTTGTTGCCTGACTTAGTGATTGCCTGACTCACCGACTTCCTTATTTACTTGAACGGAGGTCCTGAAGATCGAACCCTGGACCTTGCGCGTGCTGGACAGGCACTCTGCCGCTGAGTTCTACACACCATCCTCCCCCGCCCCCGCCCCTTCCCCATTTGGATACAAAATAATTTTTTTTTTCTTTTAAACTGAAAAAGTCAGTTTGGGTCTCCTGCCCGTGTTTCATCATTGGTTTGTTGGCTTCTAGGAGGTGGAGTTGACCGAGTTCTTGGACTGTTTAGGAGAGGAACCCCTGATGGGCTGTGGTGGTGCTTTTTCTACATTTTTGTTTGTTTGTTTGTTTGTTGTTGTTGTTGTTTTTTGTTAAAACCCCAGAGTAAGTTCTACAACTTGATTTCCCTTTGGTGGTGGGTTTTGTCGTTTGTTTTCATGTTTTTTTTTTTTTTTCCACATGGGGCTACAGTTTCCTTGTCCACGTGTGACTGTGTGTCAAACACACACACCGACACACACACACAGACACAGACACGGGCACACATGCACACACAGACACGCGGATGCCCATGCACAGTGTTGTTCTGTGTAGATGCACTGAACCTCGATTTACCGAGCGGGTGGCTATCGACTCGCCCCCCCCCCCCCAACCGCCGCCCGCATTTTTTTGTTTTTCCTCCTCCTCCCTGTGGTTGTGGTCAGCCGTGCTGACGTCCGTGTTCTCACGACCGACCGCGAGTGCGTTTTCCCCACGCGCCCATTTGTTGTCTTTGGGCTTTGTCGTGATCTGTGCCAAGATCGATTTTTCTTTCCACTTCGATGGGGTTGACGGTCTTCATCCTTTCTTTTCTAGCTTCTGGGCTTTGCCTGTCTGCTTTCAAAAGACCTCCTGCATTCGAGAGGACGGACTCCAAAGCCGATTCCTGCGTTGTTCTCGGAGCGCTCGCCTGGTTTCGGTTTGCCAGCCCCCGCCTTCCCTCCCTGTTTCCCTCCTCCCCTTCCCACCCCCCCCCCCGCCGCCGGGAACCCGGGATCTCGTCCTGGTCGCTCTGGGCCACCCGCCGGCGTGTCCGTGTGATCTCCCCCGCCCGGGGAATCGCGTGGGGAGCGCGTCCCCTTCGCGGCAGCCGCCCGGCCGGCCGGCCGTGTCTTGCCAAACCCCGGCTCCCTCCGTCCTCCCCGCCCTGATCTGCTGCCGGGGTGGGTCGCGTCGCGTCGCGTCGCCTCATGCCGCCGTGCCGTGCCGTGCCGTGCCGTGACGAGGGTGAGCGGGCTCCGAGGCGGACGCCACGGGGTCGCGCCGGCCGGCCGCCCGGCGCCTCAGCCCGGGACGGTCTCGGGCGTTTGGGCGGCCGGCGGTCGGGATCGGTTCCGGGGACGTTGGCGACGGCTGTCGGGCGCCATCTGGCTGCCGCTCTTGAGATCGTCCCTCTTCTCCCGAGCGTCGGCGACCTCGGCAAGGGATGGGGCTCGGCGGCGGGGCCCGAGGCAGACTTCGGGGAGGCTGGCGACACCGGCGGTGACAGTCCCCGTGGCGCTGAGCCGCGGGCGCGTCCTGCTCTCGGCGCAGATTGGACTCGCAGGCTGATGAGGGGGTGACTGTCGCCGCGCTCCCGGGATCTCGTGTGTAGGGGGAAGCCGTGTGGCCTGGCCTGGTCGACCAGCATCCGCCTGTGCCCCTGCAGCCGCGGGGACCGACCCGAGCCGATCGGACACGGCCTGCGCCGTGCCGCCGCGGGGGAAAGGGACGGGGTGTCCCGCGCCCGGGCCGCCGGCGGCTAGGTGGTCCGGCCCTCGTCTGTGTCCCTTGGACGACTGCTCCCGAGGCGAGGAGCGGCCCGGGCCCAGTGCGGTGAGGCCGGGGACGGGCGCGCTGGGGTTCCCGGTCGTCGGAGGCGCCTCCTTGGATGAAATGTTTTCTGAGTCCCGATGGACCCGGAGACGTGGCTGGGCCGGCCCCTGTTGGCGCGGGAGGCCAGGGAGGGCGCCCCCCGGCCCGTAAGCCTGCCCGCGTGGGTTCCGGTGGCATTTGAGGGACCGAGACTTCATCCGGACTCGGGGACCGGCACGGGGGCGTCCTGCGAGGGATGTGGGGGAGGCAGGCTTTCCCCGGCCCGGTGCTCGGGAGCGGTCCCTCGTGGGGGGCCCTCTCCTCGGAGGCGCCTCTGTGGCATCTCCCCGAGTCCCCGGCCACGCGGGCGAGAAACGGGCAGGGCGTCCCCGGCCCGATCCCGTCTCCCTCTCGTCCCTTCCCATTCCCACTGCTCCTCCTCAACCCCTCCCCCTCCCCCTCCCCCCCCCGGTCGATCAGATGGCCCCCGAGAGCTTCGGGGCTGCCATTTATGGGGGTAGGGCTGGGGGCAGGTGGCCGGACCGAGGTCCCGGGGCCCCCCCTGCAAATCGTGGACCCGACCCGTTTCCGGGCGCTGTCATTTTTCCTTTCGTGTTGGGCATTTTCTGCCAGCAGATAGGTGCTGACACGGTCTTTCTCGGTGTCTGTCACCGAGTGTTGGGTCTCCGGACGCGTGTGGGGCTCTTGGGCTTTGTCTCTGCGTGAGCCCTGGCCTGGTAGAAGCTGACTCTGCTTCTGACACTTGAGCCGCCCGCTCGGGCCTGCGCGCCGGCTCTCGTGTGTGCGTCCGGCTGACGTGGCCCGTGGTGCCGCCTCCGGTCTCTGGTGGCCCGAGGGCGGTGGGGTGAGGTGGCGGCGTGGGTCTTTTACCCCGTGCGCTCCCTGCCGCAGGCACCCGGTGGTGGCCGGCACGACCCCACCCTCCCAGGCTCCGTGCCGCGTGTCAGGCATTCTCCGCCTGGGGTCGTTGGCCACTCTCCTCGTAGAGGAACGAGGAGTGGGTGGCGCCTGGCGAGGCTGAAGCAGGCCCCCCTCTGGTGGTTGTCCTCGCCGGGCCCTCCCTTCTGGCTCTGGGGCTTCCCTGCCCCATGGCTCGCTCGCTCGCTCGCTCGCTCGCTCACCTGACCGATGTGGTGACGTCATGCTCTCCCGGGCCGGGCCTAAGCCGCGCCAGACGAGGGACGGGACGTTCATGGTGAACGTGGCCTCTCTTCTCGTTCTGCCTGCGGGCCCCTCGCCTCTCCTCCACCGCCCGTGGGTGGCGGGGGCAAGGAAGGGGTGCGGACTCCGGCCCGACCTCGGTCTCCCGTGCCTCGTGGTGTCGGCGGGGCCGGGGTCTTGTGACGCGGCAGACACCTCTCGCCTCCTCGCCTGCTCGGCGTCTTGTCTCGCGAGCGGCCCTCCCCCGCGGTGGGGGAGGGCTGCCCCCGCCGCCACGCCACGTATCCCCTCGCCGGGGTGCGAGCGTGTCTCGCCTTGGCCCTCTGTGGTGCCCCTGGAGCGCTCCAGGTTGTCCCTCAGGTGCCCGAGGCCGAGCGGTGGCATCGCTTCCCGTCCCCAGCGTGTCCTCTCGGGTAACCCCTGCGGTGGTCGTGTGTCCCGAGCCACTCTCTTGAGCAGTGGGGGAGGGGTCGGGACGGTAAGCGAGGCGTGGCCCCGCTCCCCACCCTCGGTTGGGGCCGGGGCCGCCTCCTGGTCGTCGTCCTCACCCTGTACGGGGGGGACTGACGTGGCCGGGCGCACGCCGGGTGGGTCCCCCCCTCTGCGGGGCTCGCGCCCGGGCGTGGGAGCGGACGTGGTGGGGCCGGGTGATGTGCCGGTGGGGGCGGGCGCCTGTCTCGTCCCCACGCGGCCTTGGGTGCGTCTCCTCGCGAGGCGGCACGGGCTTTCCCCGGCCCCGACCGCGAACGCTCGCTTTTCGGCCCGCTGCTTACCCCTACCGCAGGCCCCTCCTGCCCAGCCGAGCGCTGACGTCCACCTCGGCGGACTTCCGTAGGCCTGAAGGGGGCCCCCGCTGGGTAGGGGGCGATGCGCCCTCGGTGAGAAAGCCTTCTCTAGCGATCTGAGAGGGGAGCCTTGGGGGGTACCGGACAACCCCCAGCCGCCGCTCCTCCATCCAGAGCGTGCAGTCGCCACGGGGAAGCGACTGCCGCAGCGTGTGGGCAGGGCCCCGCCGCTTTGGCGTGTGGGTTGCGCCGGCCCCGCGGCGGGGCCGTGTGCTGCTCTTTGCCTGCTGTGGCCCGCGCCTCCCCCCTCCGAGTCGGGGGAGGGTTCTGCCGGGCCGGGCCGGGCCCGGCGTCT
>NW_027328721.1:41800869-41815869 GCF_048564905.1 Vicugna pacos | reverse complement strand
CCCAGTCCCGTCCCACCGCCCTTACCCCTGACAACCTCAAGTTTGTAATCTGTCGGTCTGTTTCTGTTTTGTTAGTTAGTTCGTTCGTTCGTTCGTTCGTTCGTTCGTTCGTTTTTCTTTTGGAAATCTGTTCACCTAGGACTATAACTGTTTGTACGAAACAGATAGTAATAGAATCTCAAGCCCATCCTACCGAGAACAAAACGTTTCAAAGAGAAAGAAAGGAAGGAGAAGGGGGAAAAATAAAAGTCTCTATATTTTCTTGCTTCCCTCTGTCACTCCTGATGGTTTAGATGTCTTCTTTTACAATTTTGTGTTTATTCTGTTTGGAATGAACGGGAGTGATCACCTTTCCGGGGATGAGTGTCTCATGTTTGTACCGTCCTGCTTCTTCTCTATTTAGAGTAGACCTGTGGATGTTTCTTTTCGCATGGGTTGAGTGTTGCAAAACTCTTTTAGTTTTTGCTTGTCTGTGAAGTTCTTTACCTCTCCTTCTATTCTAAAGGATAGCTTTGCTGGATAGAGTATCCTAGGCTGCATTGTTTTGTTTTGTTTTGTTTTGTTTTGTGTTTCATTCAGGAATTTCAATAGATCTTGCCACTCCCTTCTGGCCTGACGTGTTTGTGGAGAGAAATCCGCTGAGAGCCTTATGGGGGTTCCCTTGGAACTCACTCTTTGTTTTTCTCTTGCCTAAAGGCATTTAGGATCATTGCTTTCTCCTTGACTCTGACCATCTGGATTAGGATAGGTCTCGGTGTGGGTCTGTTTGAGTTCTCCCTGTTTGGCACCCTCTGAGCCTCCTGGACTTGGATATCGGATTCCTTCTTTAGAGCTGGGAAATTTTCAGTCATGCTTTCTTCAAATACCTTTTCGACCCCCTTGCTTCTTCCTTCCCCTTCTGGAACCCCTATTGTGCGTAGATGGGCACGCTTTCGATGGTCCCGTAGGTCCCTGAGATTGTTTTCGTTGTTCTTTATTTGTTTTTCTCTCAGCTGTTCTGATTGGGTTCTTTCTGTTGTCCTGTCTTCTGGGCCACTTATTCGCTCCTCGGTGTGATCTAGCCTCCTTTGGACAGCCTTTAGACCACTTCTCATGTCAGCCAGTGAGCTGACCAGTTCTCCTTGACTCTTCTTTAGAGCTTCGATTTCGTTTTTGACGTACAGTATACATCTAAACACTATCACTTGGAGTTCCTTCGGTACTTGGATCTCTCCTTTTTTGAAATCTTGATCTAGCAGGCCATCCGTGTCTATTTTGTGGATCGTGCTTTCAGGGAATTTCTCTGGCTCTTTTCATTGGGAGTGGTTCCTCTGCTTCCTCATGCTGCTCCTATCTCTCTGGCACTGTGGCTTAAGGAGTATCAGTTATCTATTGTGGTCCTTAAGGAGTTTAGGTATTTATCTAAAGCCTATACAGGAATAAAACTTTAAAAGGGGGGGAGAGGGAGAGGGAGAGGGAGAGGGGGAGAGAGAGAGAGAGAGAGAGAGAGAGAGAGAGAGAGAGAGAGAGGGAGGGAGAGGGAGAGGGAGAGGGAGATAGAGGGAGACGGAGAGGGGGATAGGGGGAGAGAGAGAGACAGAGACAGAGACGGTGGGAGGGGGAGGGGGGTGGGGGAGCCGGATTTTAAAAGAATGGAGGAAAAAAAGGTTTGAAAAGAGTGTACAAGCAATAATAGAAGAGCAAGTGGAAGCAGAAGAGCGATCGAGGTGAGACGTCTTCTAAAAGCCTTTAAAAAATAGAAAAGATCAGAAAATAAAACACAATTGTTTCAAAAGTAAATTTTTAAAAGGTAATCGGAAATAGAACAGACTTTAACAAGAGATAAAACACAGGATTTGAAAAGGAGGGAGAAAGAAAAGGTTTGAAGACACTGTGTAATCAATAATAGAAGAGTAAGTGGAAGCAGAAGAGCGATCGAGTTGAGACGTCTTTTAATAACCTTAATAAAAAGGAGAAAAAAGATCGAGAAACGATATCTGAAACCTGTAAATAATCAATAACAGGAGATCTAAACCAAGAGAAGAGAAAAAGGAAAGGGGGTGGATGTTTAAAAATAATAATAAGAAGAAGATTTTCAAGGAAACATTTAAAAGGGATTAAAACCGTCAACGTAGACGACTGTTCAAAAGTCAAGGTTAAAAAGGTAACAGAAGGTAAAACCGATAGAAGAGAGATTAAAAAAGAGAAAGGAAAAGGAAAAAAAAAAGGGGGGGGGGGGACGTGTTCCCGGCACCGCGGTCGGATGCTGCGTTCCTCCCGGGAAGGAGGGTGGCTGGCTGGCCGCCCGCCCTCTCCCGGCCCCGGTCGTTCCGCTGCTCCGTGCGGCTGTGTGCTCCGACTCGGGTCGGCGGCGCTCCTCTCCGTAGGTGGGCTCGGGGAAGACCGTGGAACCGCCCCGCCCCTAGCTGCGTCCCAAAACTCGGCTCCTTCTTAGTCATGGTGGCGCGAGTTCTCTGAGGTACCGGGGCAGAAATATCCTATCTGCCTCGGGCTGTAAACGAATCTCAGTCCTGCCTAGAAGGCTGCGGAGCCCCCGGGTGCGGATTCGAGTCTCGGCCCCGCCCCCGCCCGCATGCTGCACGCCAGAGGCTATGGAGGCTGTGGCTGCGTCCCGCCTCTCTTCTCGCGAGAAGCGCCGGTGATGGCGCCGCGGATCTGAGGAGACGGAGGCTACGGCGCCCCTCCCCCCAGGGCACACCGGCCGTGTTGCTTTGCCTTTCTTTTCCCGTCATGTATGGGGGGGGGGCGGGTTGTTCTGCTCTGTATCCCCTCCCGGCCGCCGCCCCGGTCCTCCGCCCGGCTCGTGCGGCCTGTCCCGGCCCCTGGCTGCCGGCCTGCGACTCGGGCTGGGTGTCGCGGGGACCCTCTGTGCCCCTTTCACTTGGATCGGTCGGTCAAGGGGTGCTCTGGGTAGATCTGAGGCTCGGGGGCGCCCCCTCCGTCCCGTCGGCCTCTCCGTTGGAGAGGGGCAGTTTTGGCGAACGAGCCCTATTCCTCCTCTGCCGCTCCCTCCCCGCGGGACCGGTCCCTCCCGCACTGTTTTGCTTTTTACTCTTTCTTTTCTCCTTTTCTCCTACCAGATTTTGGGCGTCTTTGTCTTTCGAAGAGGGCGGTGTTCTGTCGGAGTTCCGCAGGTGCTCTGATTGGCCGAGTGGGTCCGTCGATGTGAGTTTTGGTGTATTTGTGGGAGAGGGTGAGCTACGAGTGTCCTTCTACTCCGCCGTCTTGCTTCTCCGCGGGTTATTTTTGAAGAGTAGGTGCTGGGGATTGAACCCTGGGCCTTTATTTTTTGCATGCTAAGCACGGGCTGTACTGCTGGATCTCTAGGCCCTCCCCACCGCAACACCCCCCCCCCCTTTCCCACCGCCTCCATAGTACTCGATGAATCTCCTGACTAGATATCTATGCTTCCTTGGAATGGGGCCGTCCGTTTCTTCATCGGATGGATGGACGTCTGTGGATTCGTCTCGTTTCTCTCCACTGCGGTGGGTGGCATCGGGGCGTGGGGTGGGGTTGAGTGGCGTGGGCTGGGAACTGTTCTTCACGTGTAGAGGTGGAGCGGAGCGATGAGGATGGTGACTTTTTCCCCCGAGTGCTCACGCCGGGTGATGGAGGCCTGTGGTCTCACTTGGAAGAGGACTCGGGTGACTGGAACAGAGCCCGTGTGGGGTCGTTGTGGAGGGAGGAACTCCACCCCCCCAGCCCCAGCCCCAGCCCCAGCCCCGGCACTTGTACCTCATCGAGGGACGGTCGGCCGAAAACAAATGAAAGCTGTCAGAGGTGGAGGTGGGGGTGGGGGTGGGGGTGAAGGGGTGGGTGGGGGTGTGTGTGTGTGTGTGTGTGTGTGTGTGTGTGTGTGTGTGTGTGTGTGTCCGTCCCCGTTCCCCGTACCACAGTCCCTGGTCGAGGCCCCCCGAGCGGAGAAACGCACGCCAGGCCGTCCGTGCTCCTGGTTGTCCGGCCGCGTGTCCCCGCCGCCCAGAGATCCCGAACCGTCCCGCTCGCTCCCCTGCCGGGTGCCGTGTGCCACCTGCCTGTCGGCCGGGCGCTATTTTAGACACTGCGAAGAAGTCGGCCGGACGGCCGGGCCGGGCCGGGCCGGGCCGGGCCGAGCCGAGCCGAGCCGAGCCGAGCACGTCCAGGCCGAGGTGGGTGGTGCTGGGTTCGGAGGAGTGGGGTACAAGCGGGAGGCGGGCGTCGATGGAGGGGAGGGGGAGGAGGAGGGGGAGCAGGGATGACGATGGGCTGGGGGGCTTGGCGTGTGGGGTGGGGGTGGGAGGGATGGTAGCCATCCTATGACTTTCTCTCCCCACCCCGCCTTTGGCAAGTCTGTTAGAGTGACGAGGTTGTGCTGGTTTCTGGCTGGTGCACACCATAGTGATTGTGTTCTTCTTTTTCCTGGTCTTTTTCAGGAACCCTCGTCCCGAGGGACTGAATCTAGTGCCCTGTGCTGCGCGGTACGACCTAGGGGTCGAATCTGCCAGGAGAGGTCTTACAAGGATCTGGAGGATCCTGGAAAACTGCTACCATCCGGAATCCTACATGGATATTCAAGATCTTGCGGATGGATGGACGGACGGAAGACGGATCGAATGGAGGCCCCGCCCCATCCCCTGGACCCCTTGGCCCAGGAGGATCGTGATGGGTCTGGAAAGGACTCTTCCGACGAGGGTCTCGGGATGGACTTTCTCGGTCCGCGGAAGGTGTTTCTGCACAAAGAGGAAGAGAGGGGCGTTCTCGGCAGGAGAGCCCGAACCGCCTCCTTTCAGGGATCCGCTCCAGTCTGGGTCGGGGTCGGGGTCAGAACGCGACCACCGACGGCTCCCCTCCCTCGTCTTGGCTCTCCAACTTGGGAAACCCTCCTCCCTGCCCCCTCACCCATCTTCTCGTCAGCCTGCCTCCAGCTTCCCCGTGCCAACTACCTCTCTCATGCTGCCGGACTTTCCTCCCCCTTGGGCCGCCAGGAAGCTCTCCCACTCCTCCACGTGCTTTGGCTTGGAATCCCTGACAAACACAAGCGGTGCTGGAGGGCGGGGCCGGGGGCGGTGGCAGAAGGACTCCCTTCATCTTATGGGAGCGACTTTTATCTCCATAGGTGGCGATTGAGAAAACACATAAAATCACTCAGAAGAATACCCATGTGTAGTCTCCCGGACCTAGATCCGTGTCTGTCTGTCTGTCTGTCTCTCTCTGTCTCTCTCTCCATTTCGCTATTCTGTGTGTGTGTGTGTGTGTGTGTGTGTGTGTGTGTGTGTGTGTGTGTGCCTTTCTGTCTGTCTCCCTTGTCTCTCTTTCCTCTCCTCTCCCCTCCTCTCCTCTTCCCTGTTCTCCCCTCCCTTCCCCCCTCACCCCTCCGCTCCTCTCTTCTCCCCTCTCCTCCACTCCTCTCCTCTCCCCTCGCCTCCTCTCGCTTCCCCTTCCCTCCCCTCTTTTCCCTCCTCTCCTTTCCTGTCCTCTCCCCTTTTATCCCTCCTCTCCTCTGCTCTCTCTCTCTCTCTCTCTCTCTCTCTCTCTCTCCCCCCCTTCCCTTCCCTCCCTCCTCCCTACCCCCCCAACCCCTACCTTCACAGGGCCTCATAGATTGCAATCGGTTTCCATGAAATGTGATGAAGAGGGAATGAAGTTTAGAATGATATCCCCATGCCATCGAAACCTTCTTCCCCAGGGATAGCGAGTTATTTGTGGTTGTGTTTGTTTTTGTTTTTCTTGTTGTTGTTTTGGGGTGCAACGAGGGCACAGGAGGCGTTGGGAGTGAGGGTGATGTTTCTCTTTCTGTCTGTCTCCTCCTTAGGAAGGATTTTAAGAGGAGGGAGGACTCACAGAAATCTACCATCTCGTCTCGTACTGCAGCTGTGTTTGAGCTTCCTATACGATCTGGGCGGAACACTCCCCACCCTCACCTCAAGCCGCCATCGCCGCCCCCTCAGCCCCCAGCACCCCCGTCCAGTCCCGCGCTTGGGGCGGTGGTTGGGCATGGGGGGATGTTGGCGGGGTGGTCGTTGGTGGGGGTTGGGGTGGTGGAGGAAACCGGAAAACAGACCACTGTGGCACGTGGCTGACTGGGGCTTCAGGGTGAAGGAGGATGAATAAAATGGCCGGAATTAGGCTAACGGATTGCTTCGTTTTTGGGCGGGGGGGGGGAGGGGAGAGGAGGGGAGGATCATTAGGTCATTCATTCATTCATTCATTTGCTTGGGGGGGGTGTCATTCGGTTTCTTATGCTCGCCCTTAAAACGGTCGACTCTTCTGACTGACCGGTTGCTGCTCACGGTTCCAGGCCCGTTGTTGAAACTGGAAGCTATCGATCTTACTGTTTCTACTGTATTTCAGTCATTGCAAGTCATCATCGTGCTGGGTCTCTGAGTCCTTCTCCGAGGAGAAGGTCGGTCACGGGACTACTGACCTGACAAAATAGCCTGAGTGACCAAGAAGGCCACACCTTGAGTGCTTATGAGATAATGAGATCTAACCGCCAGCCTCTATAGAATGGGTCACCTGGGAGGCATCGTGACACCATGCTGAGTCTTCTGATGAGAAAACGATTCTGTGGATGGTGATCGATGCTTGATTGTTTGAGCTATGGCTCTAGAACCACCCCACCCACTCCATCCCCAAGGTGGGTACACAGTTTTGAAGACGCTAGCCTGCTGTGAATCCCCTTTGCCCGGCAGAGCGATAAAATGACCTCTTTTCTTCTAAGCTCCAAGACCTTGTCTCTGGATTCTTGGGCTCATCGGGGACGGGGGCCGATCTTTCGGCAACAAGCGTGCTTCAGAAACAACGGATGCCCGAGAAGGACACTCTGCCTCTCCCTCTTCTTCCGGGCCTGAAATGGGGAGGAAAAAATATCGCTTCCCCTGGAAGCCGGAGTCCAGAGCCCGCCATCCGGAGGGACTTCTGGCTTGGCCTTCTCCTGGGGTGGGGGGAGGGCACGCCACCGCACGTGTTCTTTGTCAACTCCCCGTTTCTCTCTTCTCGAGTTATCTCTTTGGGAAGGCTCCCACACTGGATGAAAACAGACAGACAGACAGGCTGGTATCTCTCCCTACCCCACCCTTCGCCCCCCAAATGACTGATCTTCTGTCCCATCAAAATCACCACTTGTTTTCCAACGTGGCTTTCTTGGATCCTGGAGGACTGACATCAACTTAGAGCCAAGATGGGCACAGAACTGAAGGACCTTCTCGGCTGGCCTAAGAAGTCTGTCATCGTGATGTGGGAGGTATTCTTCGAGGGACCTATCTGACTAAGTGCTTGACGGCCTTTTGGACTTTGAACCAACTTGGAGATAGGAACTAGGATGAGAGGGCCCCCGAAATAGCTCAGCAAACTCTTCTCCACCCTTAGAAGAGAGACAGACAGATAGACAGACAGACAGAGAAAGAGAGAGAGAGAGAGAGAGAGAGAGACAGACAGACAGACAGACAGACAGACAGTGTGTGTGTGTGTGTGTGTGTGTGTGTGTGTGTGTCTGTCTGTCTGCCTGCCTGTCTGTCTGTCTGACGGTCTGTCGGTCTGTCTGCCTGCTTATTGTAGGAACTCTCTGTCAATGGAAGTATAGTTGACTTACAATGTTGTGTTCATTTATGACGTACGGCGTAGTGATTCACTTATTCACACACACACACACACACACACACACACACACACGCACACACACACACGTATACTTTTTCAGGATAGGTTATTACAAGCTATTGAACATAGTTCCCTGTGCTAGACAGTAGGACCTACTTGTGTACCTAGTTTGTATAGGGTGGTTTATATCTGCTAATCCCAAACTCCTGATTTATCCCTCCGCCTTACCCCGTTCCTCCACCCTACCCTGTCCCCTGTGTTAACCATCGGTTTCTTTTCCATGTCTGCGAGTCCAGTCTGTTTCTGTTTTGTAAATAGGTTCCTTGGAGTCTTTTTAAAATGGAGTTATGTATGTATGGATGGGTGTCTTGACTTACTTTCAGATCCCACCTAGAAGTGATGGCATAGGATATCTGTCTTTCCCTGGGTGACTGACTTCACTAAAACTATGGAACGCTTCACGCATGGGCGTGTGTCGTCCACGTTCAGGGGCCGTGCTGATCTTCTCTGGATGGTTCCCATGTTAGTCTATGTCCTGTGGCAGCAAGCGCTTTCCTTAGGGTTTTTGTCTCAACCTGAAAGCCAGCCCGGAGACTGAAGGTCTTCTAGTTGCGTCCACTATCTGCCTAGGACCCTCTCCACGAATGTTTCCCATTTTCTCTCACCCTTTTGCCTTGGCATCATTGAGTACGAAAACGCTCCGTCTCCTGAAGCCTTGCAGACTGAAGCTGGACAACGGGAGGTAAACGTCAGAGAAATGGCCACAACAGCTCCTGTGCAAACCATCCTCGGGCCTGTTTTCGGGGGAGCCGCTCAGAGAGTTGAGCCGAACACCCCAGGACATCATCAGAGGCATTTCAAACTGCTCGAGCCGTTTCGATGACCCCGATGTGTGGAAATCTCCTACCAGACTGACCCCCTACTCCCGGCCCTGAATCTGGTTTCTCATCTGCTCCGACGATTCACCTTTGTGCTGTACTTTGGTTGTCCACACAAGTGCCTCTTAGGCGATACCTGACTGCTTGCTCCCTAGGCCTAGCTTCAGAAGCCCATCGACACCACCGCCTCCTGAGACGAGATACTACAACGGCAACAGTTTCCTTGAACAGACCTGTTCTCAGAACTAAGAAACTGGGTCCATGAAACGCAGGCCCCCTAGGAAACCATTCCCTCCCTCCTGCCCCCAGACCGCACGCACGCACGCACGGACGCACACGCACACGCACACGCACAGTCAACAGCCCAGCTTTTAATGTGTAAAACTTCCAGGGAAGTTACAGAATAGGGAAATGTTGGGGTCCAGAGTAGGCTGCCCCAAAATGTGCCCGATGGATTATGCTGAATGAAAGGGACTTCACAAGTGGCCAAGGGGGAGGGTATAGGTCAGTGGTAGAGTGTGTGCTTAGCAAGCAAGCACAAGGTCTTGGGTTAAATCCCCAGTACCTCCGGTCAAAAATAAATGCATAAAATCGAATTCCTCTCCCCGCCCGCCCCCCAAAGTATACACTGCTGTATGTCAACTCTGTCTCAATAAAACTGGAAGGAAAAAAAGGAAGGAAAAAAAAAAAAAAAGCATGATTTAACAAAAGAAAGAAACAAACAAAGAAAGAACTGCCCGAGGCAAGAGGAACACTCTGTCCCTCCTTTCTGCCTCCCTGGAAGCAGGGGAAAAAGAATTTTTTTTTTTTTTAAAGTCTCCCATCCCAGAGGAATCTATCAAGTCAGAGGTCTGCTTCCATGCCCTTCCATGATTCTCAAACGGTTTAGTGGGGTTTACCCAGGTTAGGAAAAGGAGGGGACTCCTTTGGCCTGAGACCAGGCGAGATTCTCCCCCTCCCTCCCGCCTCCCTCCGTGCAGTTGGGACGGGGTGGCCTAAGGGTGGGGAAATTGAAACCAAAAAACAAAAGCCGTTCAACGGAGAGGAGCCGGAGGCCAAGTCAAAGGCTCTGACCTGAGCACAGAGCTTTCTGCATTTGAATGAAGCGATTGAACGAGGCCCTGCCGAATGGATCCTCCTGACGTCCCCGCCCCCGCTTCCAGGAGACAGTCCAGTCGATTTAGGACCCGATTTGGGACCGATCGGTGGAGGAGGCCTGGGCGGCGGCGGCAGTGGAGGCGGCGGCGGCGGCGGCGGCGGCGGCGGCGGCGGCGGCGGCGGCGGCGGCGGAAGCAGCGGCGGGGGGCGGGGGGGGTGCGCGGGCGGGGGCGGGACCAACGGTCGCTCCAGCTCTGCCTGCCTGCCTGCCTGCCTGCCTGCCTGCCTGCCTGCCTGCGGGGCTGAGGCCTGAGGGCCACGCTGGTTCCTGCCACTCAGGGAAACTTGTGCGGGTGTTGCCGAAAGATCGCCCCCCCCAACCCCGTCCCTGACGAGCCAAATAACCCAGAGACAGGGTCTTAGAGTTTAGAAGAAAAGAGGCAGCTTGATTGCTTTGCTGGGCAAAGGGGACTCACAGCAGGCTAGTAGTGCCTTCCAAACTGTGAACCCGTCTTGGGGTTGGGGTTTCATGCTTCTGTGGACGAACAGGTTGGAGCATGAAAGGGAATCACAACAGGCGGGAGCATAAAAGGTGCTCATGATCAACAAGGGTCTCTGATAAAACTTCCTCCTAAATCTGGATGAGTGTCTGGTAACATGGGACCTCCTGGTGGTCTAGTAGGTCATCAGCCCGTGACCTTCTTTCTCTGGTCAGACTCACCCGGCGGCACCAGCGCCACGGAGGAACTCGGGGTGGGGGGGTGGGAGGGGGCTGGTCGTTCTCCTGAGCTTATCCTCCCGTGACTCCCTTCCTGGGGAAAGACTCAGACGTCAAACATGATTGTCAATTTGAACGATCAGAGGAAGGTCCAATCAAACAGTTAGAATCGACAACTTTAGCTGCTTTGAACAGTGGGCCTGGGGCTGGGAGCGGTGTCTGGTCAGTCGAGTTTGCTGATCGTTCTAAAAGCAAGCAGTAAGCATAAAGCCCAAAATTGGCTTAGCCTAAGTGCGGCCACTTCATGATTCCTCCTTCACTGGGGGCCGAGGCGTGGGGGAGGGCGGGGGTGGGGGACACGACTGAGGTGGCGACGAACTTCTCCGTGAATGCTCGGAGCCGAACTGCTCTCTGGGCCTAGGTCCAAAAAAGGCCTGAGTCTCAGCTATGACAGGTTCTCTCTCTTTCTGGGCACATGGACTGACTCGCCCCGCATCCTCCCATCCTGTCAGACCCTTCGGACACGCACCTCCACCCGAGGAGTTCTTTGGCCTCGTCCAGAAAAAACAAACACACGCACGAACAAAACCAACCGAGCACACAGAAACCCTGATGATCTCCTTGGACCCCATTCACTTCGGAGAGTCCCTCTCGTAGAAATCCCCTCAGCTCGATGATTTCACCATAGCCGCCTCCCTTTCTCTGCCGCAGTGACCCCCACCCCCACCCCCACCCCTGCGTGGGCCCTGTCCCTCTACCTATCAAAAACCAAACCCCAGGAGAAAAGAAAATCAGAATGCTGCTTTGAGCCACTGGATCTGTGAAAGGAACCAAACAGAAAGCCGAAATAACCAAACCAGCCGAACACCAAAAGCGAACAGACAGATACCCCAGAAAGAAGGGCACGCTGACCCCGGCCCCTTTCCTTCCTGGAATCAGGACATAACATACATCTACACCCCCCCCCCTCCCCGGCCAGGGCCTGTCTTTGCTCAACCCAATAGAAGAGCATTTATGTTTTGCCAGTTTTCTGGGTCCTTCTTTGTTTCATAAAACTGAGAAGAAATACGTGTGGAAGTTCTCTCCTATGAATTGAACAGACTGAAGATCCTTTAAATAACCAAATGAGGTGGAAGTGCCGAGAGTACCATACGGGAACACACCGAGACACATCATCATCAAATTGACCAAAATTAAGGGTAAGGAGAAAATATTAAAATGAGCGAGAGAAAAGCAACAAATAACATACAAGGGAACTCCCGTAAGGTTATCAGCTGATTTTTCAGCAGAAACTCTACAGGCCAGAAGTGGGTGGCACAACATATTTAAAGTGATGAAAGGGGAAAAGTGACAGCCAAGAATACTCTACTCAGCAAGGCTCTCGTTCAGATTTGAGGGAGAAATCAAAAGCTTCACAGATAAACGAAAGCTACAAGATTTCAGCACCATCAAGCCGGCTTTACAAGGAATGTTAAAGGATCGTCTCAAGTCATCAAACCCTAAGAAAAGAGAACAAAAACATGACAGAGAAAGGGAGGGAGGGAGGGGGGAGAGAGAGAGAAAGAGAGAGAGAGAGAGGGAGAGAGAGAGAGAGAGGAGACCTACAAAAGATGGCTTTGCCTGTTTAGGGTCTTCCGTTGTTCCTTATACATTTTGAAATTGTTTGTTCTAGTTCTGTGAGGAATGTCGTGAGTATTTTGACAGGGGTTGCACGGAACCTGCGGATTGCTTTGGGTAGTGTGGCCATTTTGATAGTATTGATTCTGCCAATGCAAGAGCACAAGACAGCTTTCCATTTCTTTGTGTCATTTCAGATTCTGGAGTATAGGTAACCTCCTCGATTAAGTTTATTTCTAGGCATTTTACTGTTTTTGACGCAATGGAAGTGTTTATCCCAGTTATAAAATTCTGGTTTTTAAAGTGGAGGAGGGGAAAAAAAAAAAAAAAAAAAAAGGAAAGGAAAGGCCACAAATGGCAAAATATCCTTCTTTCTTACGGGTGAATTGTATTCCATTCCGTGTGTGTATATGTGTGTGTGTGTGTGTGTGTGTGTGTGTGTGTGTGTGTCCCCTCTTTTTATCTATTCAAATATTGATGTGCACTTAGGATGCTTCCGTATCTTGGCCATTATAAATGATGTTGCTGTTAATAGCAGGGTGTGTGTATCTTTTTGAATTCATCCTTATTTTGCGGTTGGCTTTATTCCTTTGATAACTATGTAAGTTTAAAAAGCTAAAGCGCTAAACCTTCCTGGAAACAATGAACAGTACGTATATGTAAATTAAAAAATATGTGTGCAGTAAAAAATTAAAAAATAAATACATGAATAAAAAAGAAAGAAAGACAAGGAAATTAGCTATCAAGCCATGAAAGACATGGAAGAAACTTAGAAGACATCTTACTAAATCAAAGAAACCGGTCTGAAAATGTTACCAACTGGACAATTCCAACCAAAGGACATCCTGGAAAAGGCAAAGCTCTAGAAACAATAAAAAGATCGTGGTATCCAGGGGTTTGGGGAGAGGGAGGGAAGGAGGAATGAACAGATACAGCGTGTGGGATTTTTTTAAGGCGATGAAATTATTCCGTCGGATACCATAGTGGTGGCTACATGTCATTATGCATTTGTCAAAACCCATAGAACGTACGACATCAAGAGTGAACCGTCATGTAAACTATGGACTTTGATTGATAATAGCGTGTCCATGTCGGACCATCAGTTTGACCAAATAGGCCACACTGATGAGGGATGTTGAGGCGAGGGGAGGATATATGTGTGGGTGGGGAGGGCTGTGTGAGAACTCTCTGTATTTTCTGCTCAATTCTGCTGTGAGCCTGAAACTGCTCTAGGAAATAAAGTCTATTAATCAAAAAACAAAAACAAGAACAAACACAACGAAACAAAACAAAACAGCCAAATGAGGTGAACCAGGATTCAGTCATCCAAAATGGAGCTGGACGGCCAGTGGGAGGAACTTGGTTACAGACATAGTCTTGTTTCGGGGAGGGGCACGTTGTCCCCTCCCTCTACACATCTTGAGTCCTCTGGGCTGGACTGATCCAAAAATGGACCCCAGACGGATCGTTGAGCAGGAGCGACAGGGAACCTCCTGTCTTTCATTCAAGCACTCATGTGTCCCCGAAGCAGGCAGCTTTTCTCCGTTTTAGGACAAGAAATCAGCCCTTTGTGCGAAATGGACCGGGCTGAGAGACTTTGGTTTTGGGTGACCCGTCTGTGAAGAATCGAGACGGAGTTGGGGTTTTGGGGGGGAAGCCCCTGAAAGAAGTCACGAGGTTGGTTGGTTTTCTCTAGGCTTCCGGGGCCTGAAGGCTCTCAGTGGGAGATCAGGGTGATTTCCTAAGTCCAGATGCAGGGAGGGCACCCTCCACGGAAGTGATTGATTTCCCGCTTTCAGGGAGACAGAAAGAAGAGTCTGAGGGTCCGGTCCCTCTTGCGTCTGCTGGCCGGCCCCTCGGCTTCTTCGGTCACTCTCATTTCTAACCTATCCGTGTGCCACGGAGGCACATACATGTTTGGGGTGGCCTCCCCTGGGTCCCGACACCGGCATCCATGGGGGGAGGGGGGGCATGAGTGGTCAGAACTGTATCAAGCTCAAGGGCGCCACCAACCGGTTTCAAAAACAAATCTGCCAGCAGCTGCTAGCTGCAGCCTTGTCGTTTCAAAGTTCCCGCCTTGCTCTTGTGGTGTTTTCTTTCGTTTCCCCTTCTCCACTTGCCCCGTGGGGTAGTCTGGTGACACACACTTCCAGTGCTTCTTTCTTGCATCTGTGTCTCCTGGGCTGCAGTCCTAAGAACCTCCCCATCCCCCCCCGGCCCCCCCCCCAATAAGCTCGTTTCTTTACCCTCCACCAGGTCTCCTGGCTTGGGAATCTCGGTTCACACCATGTGTCTCGTGTCCTCTCTGAATTCATGGGCCCAGCCATCCACCCTAAGGAGACGGAGGGAGGGAAGGAAGGCTTTGACCTGGCGACCTTCCTTGCCGGCATCCTCCGGATTTCGGACCCTTCAGTGTGCCACCCGCCACCCGCCATACCACCCTCACCCTGAGGCCTAGCCCTCGGGGCTCCGTCCACGCGGAAACCTGAACGCGGACGGACGGACCTGGATGGCGGGCGGGGTGGGGGTGGGGGGTGGAGGGGCTTGCTTCATCACCGCCGGAACCGTGGAGGCGACCGAGACAGACGCGTCCTTCAAGAGGTGAAGGGACACGTAGCCCGGGCTAGGTCCGTGCCACGGCATGTGATTTGGCTCTAAAAAGGAAACCAGGGGCCCGTGGAGCCGAGAGACCTGTGGGAGACAGGCGGGGCAGTTTCTGCGTGCACATGACTCCCTGAAAGGAGCCAATCTGAAAAGGTGGCATCCTGTAGGGTACCGGCTCTGGATGACGTTCATTCTCAAAAGGGCAAAAGCCCAGAGAGGGTGAAAAGATGAGTGGGGTTGTGTGTGTGCGGGGGTGAAGGTTGTGTCTCTCTCTCTCTCTCTCTCTCTCTCTCTCTCTCTCTCTCTCTCTCTCTCTCTCTCTCTCTGTGTGTGTGTGTGTGTGTGTGTGTGAGTGTGCGCGCGTGCGTGTGTGTGTGTGTGTGTGTGTGTGTGTGTGTGTGTGTGTTGTGGCGGGGGGGGTTGTTGATGAATAGGTGGAGCACAGGGGACTTTTAAGCAGCAAAACTCTCCGGTAGGTAGGCCCACGATGGGATGAAAACCAACGTG
>NW_027328721.1:36590869-36595869 GCF_048564905.1 Vicugna pacos | reverse complement strand
GGGTTAGGGTTAGGGTTAGGGTTAGGGTTAGGGTTAGGGTTAGGGTTAGGGTTAGGGTTAGGGTTAGGGTTAGGGTTAGGGTTAGGGTTAGGGTTAGGGTTAGGGTTAGGGTTAGGGTTAGGGTTAGGGTTAGGGTTAGGGTTAGGGTTAGGGTTAGGGTTAGGGTTAGGGTTAGGGTTAGGGTTAGGGTTAGGGTTAGGGTTAGGGTTAGGGTTAGGGTTAGGGTTAGGGTTAGGGTTAGGGTTAGGGTTAGGGTTAGGGTTAGGGTTAGGGTTAGGGTTAGGGTTAGGGTTAGGGTTAGGGTTAGGGTTAGGGTTAGGGTTAGGGTTAGGGTTAGGGTTAGGGTTAGGGTTAGGGTTAGGGTTAGGGTTAGGGTTAGGGTTAGGGTTAGGGTTAGGGTTAGGGTTAGGGTTAGGGTTAGGGTTAGGGTTAGGGTTAGGGTTAGGGTTAGGGTTAGGGTTAGGGTTAGGGTTAGGGTTAGGGTTAGGGTTAGGGTTAGGGTTAGGGTTAGGGTTAGGGTTAGGGTTAGGGTTAGGGTTAGGGTTAGGGTTAGGGTTAGGGTTAGGGTTAGGGTTAGGGTTAGGGTTAGGGTTAGGGTTAGGGTTAGGGTTAGGGTTAGGGTTAGGGTTAGGGTTAGGGTTAGGGTTAGGGTTAGGGTTAGGGTTAGGGTTAGGGTTAGGGTTAGGGTTAGGGTTAGGGTTAGGGTTAGGGTTAGGGTTAGGGTTAGGGTTAGGGTTAGGGTTAGGGTTAGGGTTAGGGTTAGGGTTAGGGTTAGGGTTAGGGTTAGGGTTAGGGTTAGGGTTAGGGTTAGGGTTAGGGTTAGGGTTAGGGTTAGGGTTAGGGTTAGGGTTAGGGTTAGGGTTAGGGTTAGGGTTAGGGTTAGGGTTAGGGTTAGGGTTAGGGTTAGGGTTAGGGTTAGGGTTAGGGTTAGGGTTAGGGTTAGGGTTAGGGTTAGGGTTAGGGTTAGGGTTAGGGTTAGGGTTAGGGTTAGGGTTAGGGTTAGGGTTAGGGTTAGGGTTAGGGTTAGGGTTAGGGTTAGGGTTAGGGTTAGGGTTAGGGTTAGGGTTAGGGTTAGGGTTAGGGTTAGGGTTAGGGTTAGGGTTAGGGTTAGGGTTAGGGTTAGGGTTAGGGTTAGGGTTAGGGTTAGGGTTAGGGTTAGGGTTAGGGTTAGGGTTAGGGTTAGGGTTAGGGTTAGGGTTAGGGTTAGGGTTAGGGTTAGGGTTAGGGTTAGGGTTAGGGTTAGGGTTAGGGTTAGGGTTAGGGTTAGGGTTAGGGTTAGGGTTAGGGTTAGGGTTAGGGTTAGGGTTAGGGTTAGGGTTAGGGTTAGGGTTAGGGTTAGGGTTAGGGTTAGGGTTAGGGTTAGGGTTAGGGTTAGGGTTAGGGTTAGGGTTAGGGTTAGGGTTAGGGTTAGGGTTAGGGTTAGGGTTAGGGTTAGGGTTAGGGTTAGGGTTAGGGTTAGGGTTAGGGTTAGGGTTAGGGTTAGGGTTAGGGTTAGGGTTAGGGTTAGGGTTAGGGTTAGGGTTAGGGTTAGGGTTAGGGTTAGGGTTAGGGTTAGGGTTAGGGTTAGGGTTAGGGTTAGGGTTAGGGTTAGGGTTAGGGTTAGGGTTAGGGTTAGGGTTAGGGTTAGGGTTAGGGTTAGGGTTAGGGTTAGGGTTAGGGTTAGGGTTAGGGTTAGGGTTAGGGTTAGGGTTAGGGTTAGGGTTAGGGTTAGGGTTAGGGTTAGGGTTAGGGTTAGGGTTAGGGTTAGGGTTAGGGTTAGGGTTAGGGTTAGGGTTAGGGTTAGGGTTAGGGTTAGGGTTAGGGTTAGGGTTAGGGTTAGGGTTAGGGTTAGGGTTAGGGTTAGGGTTAGGGTTAGGGTTAGGGTTAGGGTTAGGGTTAGGGTTAGGGTTAGGGTTAGGGTTAGGGTTAGGGTTAGGGTTAGGGTTAGGGTTAGGGTTAGGGTTAGGGTTAGGGTTAGGGTTAGGGTTAGGGTTAGGGTTAGGGTTAGGGTTAGGGTTAGGGTTAGGGTTAGGGTTAGGGTTAGGGTTAGGGTTAGGGTTAGGGTTAGGGTTAGGGTTAGGGTTAGGGTTAGGGTTAGGGTTAGGGTTAGGGTTAGGGTTAGGGTTAGGGTTAGGGTTAGGGTTAGGGTTAGGGTTAGGGTTAGGGTTAGGGTTAGGGTTAGGGTTAGGGTTAGGGTTAGGGTTAGGGTTAGGGTTAGGGTTAGGGTTAGGGTTAGGGTTAGGGTTAGGGTTAGGGTTAGGGTTAGGGTTAGGGTTAGGGTTAGGGTTAGGGTTAGGGTTAGGGTTAGGGTTAGGGTTAGGGTTAGGGTTAGGGTTAGGGTTAGGGTTAGGGTTAGGGTTAGGGTTAGGGTTAGGGTTAGGGTTAGGGTTAGGGTTAGGGTTAGGGTTAGGGTTAGGGTTAGGGTTAGGGTTAGGGTTAGGGTTAGGGTTAGGGTTAGGGTTAGGGTTAGGGTTAGGGTTAGGGTTAGGGTTAGGGTTAGGGTTAGGGTTAGGGTTAGGGTTAGGGTTAGGGTTAGGGTTAGGGTTAGGGTTAGGGTTAGGGTTAGGGTTAGGGTTAGGGTTAGGGTTAGGGTTAGGGTTAGGGTTAGGGTTAGGGTTAGGGTTAGGGTTAGGGTTAGGGTTAGGGTTAGGGTTAGGGTTAGGGTTAGGGTTAGGGTTAGGGTTAGGGTTAGGGTTAGGGTTAGGGTTAGGGTTAGGGTTAGGGTTAGGGTTAGGGTTAGGGTTAGGGTTAGGGTTAGGGTTAGGGTTAGGGTTAGGGTTAGGGTTAGGGTTAGGGTTAGGGTTAGGGTTAGGGTTAGGGTTAGGGTTAGGGTTAGGGTTAGGGTTAGGGTTAGGGTTAGGGTTAGGGTTAGGGTTAGGGTTAGGGTTAGGGTTAGGGTTAGGGTTAGGGTTAGGGTTAGGGTTAGGGTTAGGGTTAGGGTTAGGGTTAGGGTTAGGGTTAGGGTTAGGGTTAGGGTTAGGGTTAGGGTTAGGGTTAGGGTTAGGGTTAGGGTTAGGGTTAGGGTTAGGGTTAGGGTTAGGGTTAGGGTTAGGGTTAGGGTTAGGGTTAGGGTTAGGGTTAGGGTTAGGGTTAGGGTTAGGGTTAGGGTTAGGGTTAGGGTTAGGGTTAGGGTTAGGGTTAGGGTTAGGGTTAGGGTTAGGGTTAGGGTTAGGGTTAGGGTTAGGGTTAGGGTTAGGGTTAGGGTTAGGGTTAGGGTTAGGGTTAGGGTTAGGGTTAGGGTTAGGGTTAGGGTTAGGGTTAGGGTTAGGGTTAGGGTTAGGGTTAGGGTTAGGGTTAGGGTTAGGGTTAGGGTTAGGGTTAGGGTTAGGGTTAGGGTTAGGGTTAGGGTTAGGGTTAGGGTTAGGGTTAGGGTTAGGGTTAGGGTTAGGGTTAGGGTTAGGGTTAGGGTTAGGGTTAGGGTTAGGGTTAGGGTTAGGGTTAGGGTTAGGGTTAGGGTTAGGGTTAGGGTTAGGGTTAGGGTTAGGGTTAGGGTTAGGGTTAGGGTTAGGGTTAGGGTTAGGGTTAGGGTTAGGGTTAGGGTTAGGGTTAGGGTTAGGGTTAGGGTTAGGGTTAGGGTTAGGGTTAGGGTTAGGGTTAGGGTTAGGGTTAGGGTTAGGGTTAGGGTTAGGGTTAGGGTTAGGGTTAGGGTTAGGGTTAGGGTTAGGGTTAGGGTTAGGGTTAGGGTTAGGGTTAGGGTTAGGGTTAGGGTTAGGGTTAGGGTTAGGGTTAGGGTTAGGGTTAGGGTTAGGGTTAGGGTTAGGGTTAGGGTTAGGGTTAGGGTTAGGGTTAGGGTTAGGGTTAGGGTTAGGGTTAGGGTTAGGGTTAGGGTTAGGGTTAGGGTTAGGGTTAGGGTTAGGGTTAGGGTTAGGGTTAGGGTTAGGGTTAGGGTTAGGGTTAGGGTTAGGGTTAGGGTTAGGGTTAGGGTTAGGGTTAGGGTTAGGGTTAGGGTTAGGGTTAGGGTTAGGGTTAGGGTTAGGGTTAGGGTTAGGGTTAGGGTTAGGGTTAGGGTTAGGGTTAGGGTTAGGGTTAGGGTTAGGGTTAGGGTTAGGGTTAGGGTTAGGGTTAGGGTTAGGGTTAGGGTTAGGGTTAGGGTTAGGGTTAGGGTTAGGGTTAGGGTTAGGGTTAGGGTTAGGGTTAGGGTTAGGGTTAGGGTTAGGGTTAGGGTTAGGGTTAGGGTTAGGGTTAGGGTTAGGGTTAGGGTTAGGGTTAGGGTTAGGGTTAGGGTTAGGGTTAGGGTTAGGGTTAGGGTTAGGGTTAGGGTTAGGGTTAGGGTTAGGGTTAGGGTTAGGGTTAGGGTTAGGGTTAGGGTTAGGGTTAGGGTTAGGGTTAGGGTTAGGGTTAGGGTTAGGGTTAGGGTTAGGGTTAGGGTTAGGGTTAGGGTTAGGGTTAGGGTTAGGGTTAGGGTTAGGGTTAGGGTTAGGGTTAGGGTTAGGGTTAGGGTTAGGGTTAGGGTTAGGGTTAGGGTTAGGGTTAGGGTTAGGGTTAGGGTTAGGGTTAGGGTTAGGGTTAGGGTTAGGGTTAGGGTTAGGGTTAGGGTTAGGGTTAGGGTTAGGGTTAGGGTTAGGGTTAGGGTTAGGGTTAGGGTTAGGGTTAGGGTTAGGGTTAGGGTTAGGGTTAGGGTTAGGGTTAGGGTTAGGGTTAGGGTTAGGGTTAGGGTTAGGGTTAGGGTTAGGGTTAGGGTTAGGGTTAGGGTTAGGGTTAGGGTTAGGGTTAGGGTTAGGGTTAGGGTTAGGGTTAGGGTTAGGGTTAGGGTTAGGGTTAGGGTTAGGGTTAGGGTTAGGGTTAGGGTTAGGGTTAGGGTTAGGGTTAGGGTTAGGGTTAGGGTTAGGGTTAGGGTTAGGGTTAGGGTTAGGGTTAGGGTTAGGGTTAGGGTTAGGGTTAGGGTTAGGGTTAGGGTTAGGGTTAGGGTTAGGGTTAGGGTTAGGGTTAGGGTTAGGGTTAGGGTTAGGGTTAGGGTTAGGGTTAGGGTTAGGGTTAGGGTTAGGGTTAGGGTTAGGGTTAGGGTTAGGGTTAGGGTTAGG
>NW_027328721.1:36578924-36585769 GCF_048564905.1 Vicugna pacos | reverse complement strand
CCCTAACCCTAACCCTAACCCTAACCCTAACCCTAACCCTAACCCTAACCCTAACCCTAACCCTAACCCTAACCCTAACCCTAACCCTAACCCTAACCCTAACCCTAACCCTAACCCTAACCCTAACCCTAACCCTAACCCTAACCCTAACCCTAACCCTAACCCTAACCCTAACCCTAACCCTAACCCTAACCCTAACCCTAACCCTAACCCTAACCCTAACCCTAACCCTAACCCTAACCCTAACCCTAACCCTAACCCTAACCCTAACCCTAACCCTAACCCTAACCCTAACCCTAACCCTAACCCTAACCCTAACCCTAACCCTAACCCTAACCCTAACCCTAACCCTAACCCTAACCCTAACCCTAACCCTAACCCTAACCCTAACCCTAACCCTAACCCTAACCCTAACCCTAACCCTAACCCTAACCCTAACCCTAACCCTAACCCTAACCCTAACCCTAACCCTAACCCTAACCCTAACCCTAACCCTAACCCTAACCCTAACCCTAACCCTAACCCTAACCCTAACCCTAACCCTAACCCTAACCCTAACCCTAACCCTAACCCTAACCCTAACCCTAACCCTAACCCTAACCCTAACCCTAACCCTAACCCTAACCCTAACCCTAACCCTAACCCTAACCCTAACCCTAACCCTAACCCTAACCCTAACCCTAACCCTAACCCTAACCCTAACCCTAACCCTAACCCTAACCCTAACCCTAACCCTAACCCTAACCCTAACCCTAACCCTAACCCTAACCCTAACCCTAACCCTAACCCTAACCCTAACCCTAACCCTAACCCTAACCCTAACCCTAACCCTAACCCTAACCCTAACCCTAACCCTAACCCTAACCCTAACCCTAACCCTAACCCTAACCCTAACCCTAACCCTAACCCTAACCCTAACCCTAACCCTAACCCTAACCCTAACCCTAACCCTAACCCTAACCCTAACCCTAACCCTAACCCTAACCCTAACCCTAACCCTAACCCTAACCCTAACCCTAACCCTAACCCTAACCCTAACCCTAACCCTAACCCTAACCCTAACCCTAACCCTAACCCTAACCCTAACCCTAACCCTAACCCTAACCCTAACCCTAACCCTAACCCTAACCCTAACCCTAACCCTAACCCTAACCCTAACCCTAACCCTAACCCTAACCCTAACCCTAACCCTAACCCTAACCCTAACCCTAACCCTAACCCTAACCCTAACCCTAACCCTAACCCTAACCCTAACCCTAACCCTAACCCTAACCCTAACCCTAACCCTAACCCTAACCCTAACCCTAACCCTAACCCTAACCCTAACCCTAACCCTAACCCTAACCCTAACCCTAACCCTAACCCTAACCCTAACCCTAACCCTAACCCTAACCCTAACCCTAACCCTAACCCTAACCCTAACCCTAACCCTAACCCTAACCCTAACCCTAACCCTAACCCTAACCCTAACCCTAACCCTAACCCTAACCCTAACCCTAACCCTAACCCTAACCCTAACCCTAACCCTAACCCTAACCCTAACCCTAACCCTAACCCTAACCCTAACCCTAACCCTAACCCTAACCCTAACCCTAACCCTAACCCTAACCCTAACCCTAACCCTAACCCTAACCCTAACCCTAACCCTAACCCTAACCCTAACCCTAACCCTAACCCTAACCCTAACCCTAACCCTAACCCTAACCCTAACCCTAACCCTAACCCTAACCCTAACCCTAACCCTAACCCTAACCCTAACCCTAACCCTAACCCTAACCCTAACCCTAACCCTAACCCTAACCCTAACCCTAACCCTAACCCTAACCCTAACCCTAACCCTAACCCTAACCCTAACCCTAACCCTAACCCTAACCCTAACCCTAACCCTAACCCTAACCCTAACCCTAACCCTAACCCTAACCCTAACCCTAACCCTAACCCTAACCCTAACCCTAACCCTAACCCTAACCCTAACCCTAACCCTAACCCTAACCCTAACCCTAACCCTAACCCTAACCCTAACCCTAACCCTAACCCTAACCCTAACCCTAACCCTAACCCTAACCCTAACCCTAACCCTAACCCTAACCCTAACCCTAACCCTAACCCTAACCCTAACCCTAACCCTAACCCTAACCCTAACCCTAACCCTAACCCTAACCCTAACCCTAACCCTAACCCTAACCCTAACCCTAACCCTAACCCTAACCCTAACCCTAACCCTAACCCTAACCCTAACCCTAACCCTAACCCTAACCCTAACCCTAACCCTAACCCTAACCCTAACCCTAACCCTAACCCTAACCCTAACCCTAACCCTAACCCTAACCCTAACCCTAACCCTAACCCTAACCCTAACCCTAACCCTAACCCTAACCCTAACCCTAACCCTAACCCTAACCCTAACCCTAACCCTAACCCTAACCCTAACCCTAACCCTAACCCTAACCCTAACCCTAACCCTAACCCTAACCCTAACCCTAACCCTAACCCTAACCCTAACCCTAACCCTAACCCTAACCCTAACCCTAACCCTAACCCTAACCCTAACCCTAACCCTAACCCTAACCCTAACCCTAACCCTAACCCTAACCCTAACCCTAACCCTAACCCTAACCCTAACCCTAACCCTAACCCTAACCCTAACCCTAACCCTAACCCTAACCCTAACCCTAACCCTAACCCTAACCCTAACCCTAACCCTAACCCTAACCCTAACCCTAACCCTAACCCTAACCCTAACCCTAACCCTAACCCTAACCCTAACCCTAACCCTAACCCTAACCCTAACCCTAACCCTAACCCTAACCCTAACCCTAACCCTAACCCTAACCCTAACCCTAACCCTAACCCTAACCCTAACCCTAACCCTAACCCTAACCCTAACCCTAACCCTAACCCTAACCCTAACCCTAACCCTAACCCTAACCCTAACCCTAACCCTAACCCTAACCCTAACCCTAACCCTAACCCTAACCCTAACCCTAACCCTAACCCTAACCCTAACCCTAACCCTAACCCTAACCCTAACCCTAACCCTAACCCTAACCCTAACCCTAACCCTAACCCTAACCCTAACCCTAACCCTAACCCTAACCCTAACCCTAACCCTAACCCTAACCCTAACCCTAACCCTAACCCTAACCCTAACCCTAACCCTAACCCTAACCCTAACCCTAACCCTAACCCTAACCCTAACCCTAACCCTAACCCTAACCCTAACCCTAACCCTAACCCTAACCCTAACCCTAACCCTAACCCTAACCCTAACCCTAACCCTAACCCTAACCCTAACCCTAACCCTAACCCTAACCCTAACCCTAACCCTAACCCTAACCCTAACCCTAACCCTAACCCTAACCCTAACCCTAACCCTAACCCTAACCCTAACCCTAACCCTAACCCTAACCCTAACCCTAACCCTAACCCTAACCCTAACCCTAACCCTAACCCTAACCCTAACCCTAACCCTAACCCTAACCCTAACCCTAACCCTAACCCTAACCCTAACCCTAACCCTAACCCTAACCCTAACCCTAACCCTAACCCTAACCCTAACCCTAACCCTAACCCTAACCCTAACCCTAACCCTAACCCTAACCCTAACCCTAACCCTAACCCTAACCCTAACCCTAACCCTAACCCTAACCCTAACCCTAACCCTAACCCTAACCCTAACCCTAACCCTAACCCTAACCCTAACCCTAACCCTAACCCTAACCCTAACCCTAACCCTAACCCTAACCCTAACCCTAACCCTAACCCTAACCCTAACCCTAACCCTAACCCTAACCCTAACCCTAACCCTAACCCTAACCCTAACCCTAACCCTAACCCTAACCCTAACCCTAACCCTAACCCTAACCCTAACCCTAACCCTAACCCTAACCCTAACCCTAACCCTAACCCTAACCCTAACCCTAACCCTAACCCTAACCCTAACCCTAACCCTAACCCTAACCCTAACCCTAACCCTAACCCTAACCCTAACCCTAACCCTAACCCTAACCCTAACCCTAACCCTAACCCTAACCCTAACCCTAACCCTAACCCTAACCCTAACCCTAACCCTAACCCTAACCCTAACCCTAACCCTAACCCTAACCCTAACCCTAACCCTAACCCTAACCCTAACCCTAACCCTAACCCTAACCCTAACCCTAACCCTAACCCTAACCCTAACCCTAACCCTAACCCTAACCCTAACCCTAACCCTAACCCTAACCCTAACCCTAACCCTAACCCTAACCCTAACCCTAACCCTAACCCTAACCCTAACCCTAACCCTAACCCTAACCCTAACCCTAACCCTAACCCTAACCCTAACCCTAACCCTAACCCTAACCCTAACCCTAACCCTAACCCTAACCCTAACCCTAACCCTAACCCTAACCCTAACCCTAACCCTAACCCTAACCCTAACCCTAACCCTAACCCTAACCCTAACCCTAACCCTAACCCTAACCCTAACCCTAACCCTAACCCTAACCCTAACCCTAACCCTAACCCTAACCCTAACCCTAACCTCCTAACCCTAACCCTAACCCTAACCCTAACCCTAACCCTAACCCTAACCCTAACCCTAACCCTAACCCTAACCCTAACCCTAACCCTAACCCTAACCCTAACCCTAACCCTAACCCTAACCCTAACCCTAACCCTAACCCTAACCCTAACCCTAACCCTAACCCTAACCCTAACCCTAACCCTAACCCTAACCCTAACCCTAACCCTAACCCTAACCCTAACCCTAACCCTAACCCTAACCCTAACCCTAACCCTAACCCTAACCCTAACCCTAACCCTAACCCTAACCCTAACCCTAACCCTAACCCTAACCCTAACCCTAACCCTAACCCTAACCCTAACCCTAACCCTAACCCTAACCCTAACCCTAACCCTAACCCTAACCCTAACCCTAACCCTAACCCTAACCCTAACCCTAACCCTAACCCTAACCCTAACCCTAACCCTAACCCTAACCCTAACCCTAACCCTAACCCTAACCCTAACCCTAACCCTAACCCTAACCCTAACCCTAACCCTAACCCTAACCCTAACCCTAACCCTAACCCTAACCCTAACCCTAACCCTAACCCTAACCCTAACCCTAACCCTAACCCTAACCCTAACCCTAACCCTAACCCTAACCCTAACCCTAACCCTAACCCTAACCCTAACCCTAACCCTAACCCTAACCCTAACCCTAACCCTAACCCTAACCCTAACCCTAACCCTAACCCTAACCCTAACCCTAACCCTAACCCTAACCCTAACCCTAACCCTAACCCTAACCCTAACCCTAACCCTAACCCTAACCCTAACCCTAACCCTAACCCTAACCCTAACCCTAACCCTAACCCTAACCCTAACCCTAACCCTAACCCTAACCCTAACCCTAACCCTAACCCTAACCCTAACCCTAACCCTAACCCTAACCCTAACCCTAACCCTAACCCTAACCCTAACCCTAACCCTAACCCTAACCCTAACCCTAACCCTAACCCTAACCCTAACCCTAACCCTAACCCTAACCCTAACCCTAACCCTAACCCTAACCCTAACCCTAACCCTAACCCTAACCCTAACCCTAACCCTAACCCTAACCCTAACCCTAACCCTAACCCTAACCCTAACCCTAACCCTAACCCTAACCCTAACCCTAACCCTAACCCTAACCCTAACCCTAACCCTAACCCTAACCCTAACCCTAACCCTAACCCTAACCCTAACCCTAACCCTAACCCTAACCCTAACCCTAACCCTAACCCTAACCCTAACCCTAACCCTAACCCTAACCCTAACCCTAACCCTAACCCTAACCCTAACCCTAACCCTAACCCTAACCCTAACCCTAACCCTAACCCTAACCCTAACCCTAACCCTAACCCTAACCCTAACCCTAACCCTAACCCTAACCCTAACCCTAACCCTAACCCTAACCCTAACCCTAACCCTAACCCTAACCCTAACCCTAACCCTAACCCTAACCCTAACCCTAACCCTAACCCTAACCCTAACCCTAACCCTAACCCTAACCCTAACCCTAACCCTAACCCTAACCCTAACCCTAACCCTAACCCTAACCCTAACCCTAACCCTAACCCTAACCCTAACCCTAACCCTAACCCTAACCCTAACCCTAACCCTAACCCTAACCCTAACCCTAACCCTAACCCTAACCCTAACCCTAACCCTAACCCTAACCCTAACCCTAACCCTAACCCTAACCCTAACCCTAACCCTAACCCTAACCCTAACCCTAACCCTAACCCTAACCCTAACCCTAACCCTAACCCTAACCCTAACCCTAACCCTAACCCTAACCCTAACCCTAACCCTAACCCTAACCCTAACCCTAACCCTAACCCTAACCCTAACCCTAACCCTAACCCTAACCCTAACCCTAACCCTAACCCTAACCCTAACCCTAACCCTAACCCTAACCCTAACCCTAACCCTAACCCTAACCCTAACCCTAACCCTAACCCTAACCCTAACCCTAACCCTAACCCTAACCCTAACCCTAACCCTAACCCTAACCCTAACCCTAACCCTAACCCTAACCCTAACCCTAACCCTAACCCTAACCCTAACCCTAACCCTAACCCTAACCCTAACCCTAACCCTAACCCTAACCCTAACCCTAACCCTAACCCTAACCCTAACCCTAACCCTAACCCTAACCCTAACCCTAACCCTAACCCTAACCCTAACCCTAACCCTAACCCTAACCCTAACCCTAACCCTAACCCTAACCCTAACCCTAACCCTAACCCTAACCCTAACCCTAACCCTAACCCTAACCCTAACCCTAACCCTAACCCTAACCCTAACCCTAACCC